>NW_026513066.1:0-70000 GCF_027579735.1 Bombina bombina
GATTATCTGGTCATGCCAGAACCACTATGTAAAATAGAAAAGTTCTTAGAGGCCCCGGGGCCCCCCGAAGCTTTTCCTATATCCAAGCGGGTGGCGTACATTGTTAGTAAAGAATGGGACAGGCCCGGTATACCTTTAGTACCTTCCCCCATATTTATAAAATTGTTTTCCTATAGTCGACCCCAGAAAGGACTGATGGCAGACAGTCCCCAAGGTCGAGGGGGCGGTTTCTACTCTACACAAGCGCGCCACTATACCCATAGAAGATAGTTGTGCTTTCCAAGATCCTATGGATACAAAATTAGAAGGTCTGCTAAAGATGTTTGTTCAGCAAGGTTCCCTTCTACATCCAATTGCATGCATTGTCCCTGTCACTGCAGCCGCGTGTTTCTAGTTTGATGAGCTAGGAAAGGCGATTATTAGTAATTCTTCTGTTTATGAGGAGATTATGGACAGAATTCGTGCTCTTAAATTGGCTAATTCTTTCACCCTAGACGCCACCTTGCAATTGGCTAGGTTAGCGGCGAAAAAATTCTGGGTTTTGCTATTGTGGCGCAGAGCGCTTCGGTTAAAATCTTGGACAGCGGATGCGTCTTCCAAGAACAAATTGCTTGACATTCCTTTCAAGGGGAAAACACTCTTTGGCCCTGACTTGAAAGAGATTATCTCTGATATCACTGGGGGCAAGGGCCACGCCCTTCCTCGGGATAGGTCTTTTCAAGACCAAAAATAAACCTAAGTTTAAGCAGGAAGGTAATACTTCTCAAGCCAATCCAGCCTGGAGACCTATGCAAGGCTGGAACATAGGAAAGCAGGCCAGGAAACCTGCCACTGCTACCAAGACAGCATGAAATGCGGGCCCCCGATCCGGGACCGGATCTGGTGGGGGGCAGACTCTCTCTCTTCGCTCAGGCTGGGGCAAGAGATGTTCTGGATCCTTGGGCGTTAGAAATAGTCTCCCAAGGTTATTCTCTGGAGTTCAAGGGGCTTCCTCCTAGGGGGAGGTTCCACAGGTCTCAGTTGTCTTCAGACCACATAAGAAGACAGGCATTCTTACATTGGGTAAAAGACCTGCTAAAAATGGGAGTGATTCATCCTGTTCCATTAGGAGAACAAGGGATGGGGTTCTACTCCAATCTGTTCATAGTTCCCAAAAAAGAGGGAACGTTCAGACCAATCTTCGATCTCAAGATCTTGAACAAGTTTCTCAAGGTTCCATCGTTCAAGATGGAAACCATTCGAACACTTCTTCCTTCCATCCAGGAAGGTCAATTCATGACCAAGGTGGATTTCAAGGATGCGTATCTACATATTCCTATCCACAAGGAACATTATCGGTTCCTAAGGTTTGCATTCCTGGACAAGCATTTCCAGTTCGTGGCGTTTTCTTTCGGATTAGCCACTGCTCCTAGGTTTTTCTCATAGGTACTAGGGTCCCTTCTGGCGGTGCTAAGACCAAGGGGCATTGCTGTAGTACCTTACTTGGACGACATTCTGATTCGAGCGTCGTCCCTTCCTCAAGTATAGGCTCACACGGACATTGTCCTGGCCTTTCTCAGATCTCACGGATGGAAAGTGAACGTGGAAAAGAGTTCTCTATCTCCGTCAACGAGGGTTCCCTTCTTGGGAACTATAATAGACTCCTTAGAAATGAGGATTTTTCTGACAGAAGCCAGAAAAACAAAACTGCTAGACTCTTGTCGGATACTTCATTCCGTTCCTCTTCCTTCCATAGCGCAGGGCATGGAAGTGATAGGTTTGATGGTAGCGGCACTGGACATAGTTCCTTTTGTGCGCATTCATCTAAGACCATTACAACTGTTCATGCTCAGTCAGTGGAATGGGGACTATTCAGACTTGTCTCCGAAGATACAAGTAAATCAGAGGACCAGAGACTCATTCCGTTGGTGGCTGTCCCTGGACAACCTGTCACAAGGGATGACCTTCTGCAGACCAGAGTGGGTCATTGTCACGACCGACGCCAGTCTGATGGGCTGGGGCGCGGTCTGGGGATCCCTGAAAGCTCAGGGTCTTTGGTCTCGGGTAGACTCTCTTCTACCGATAAATATTCTGGAACTGAGAGCGATATTCAATGCTCTCTAAGCTTGGCCTCAGCTAGCGAGGGCCAAGTTCATACATCAACCATCAGGGGGGAACAAGGAGTTCCCTAGCGATGGAAGAAGTGACCAAAATCATTCTATGGGCGGAGTCTCACTCCTGCCACCTGTCTGCTATCCACATCCCAGGAGTGGAAAATTGGGAAGCGGATTTTCTGAGTCGTCAGACATTGCATCCGGGGGAGTGGGAACTCCATCCGGAAATCTTTGCCCAAGTCACTCAACCGTGGGGCATTCCAGACATGGATCTGATGACCTCTCGTCAGAACTTTAGAGTTCCTTACTACGGGTACAGATCCAGGGATCCCAAGGCGGCTCTAGTGGATGCACTAGTAGCACCTTGGACCTTCAAACTAGCTTATGTGTTCCCGCCGTTTCCTCTCATCCCCAGGCTGGTAGCCAGGATCAATCAGGAGAGGGCGTCGGTGATTTTGATAGCTCCTGCGTGGCCACGCAGGACTTGGTATGCAGATCTGGTGAATACGTCATCGGCTCCACCATGGAAGCTACCTTTGAGACGAGACCTTCTTGTTCTAGGTCCGTTCGACCCACTCCAGCTGACTGCTTGGAGATTGAACGCTTGATCTTATCAAAGCGAGGGTTCTCAGATTCTGTTATTAATACTCTTGTTCAGGCCTGAAAGCCTGTAACCAGAAAAATTACCACATAATTTGGTATATCTGTTGGTGTGAATCTGCAGGATTCCTTTGGGACAAGGTTAAGATTCCTAAGAGTCTATCCTTCCTTCGAGAAGGATTGGAAAAAGGATTATCTGCAAGTTCCTTGATGGGACAGATTTCTGCCTTGTCCGTGTTACTTCACAAAAAGCTGGCAGCTGTGCCAGATGTTCTAGCCTTTGTTCAGGCTCTGGTTAGAATCAAGCCTGTTTACAAAATTTTTGACTCCTACTTGGAGTCTCAACCTAGTTCTTTCAGTTCTTCAGGGGGTTCCGTTTGAACCCTTACATTCCGTTGATATTAAGTTATTATCTTGGAAAGTTTGTTTTTGGTTGCTATTTCTTCTGCTAGAAGAGTTTCAGAATTATCTGCTCTGCAGTGTTCTTCTCCTTATCTGGAGTTCCATGCAGATAAGGTGGTTTTCCGTACTAAACCTGGTTTTCTTCCAAAAGTTGTTTCTAACAAAGACATTAACCAGGAGATAGTTGTACCTTTCTTTGTGTCCTAATCCAGTTTCAAAGAAGGAACGTTTGTTGCACAACTTGAATGTAGTTCGTGCTCTCAAATTTTACTTAGCAGCTACTAAGGATTTCAGACAAACTTTGTCTTTGTTTGTTGTTTATTCTGGTAAACGGAGAGGTCAAAAAGCAACTTCTACCTCTCTCTCCTTCTGGATTAAAAGCATTATCCGATTGGCTTATGAGACTGCCGGACGGCAGCCTCCTGAAAGAATCACAGCTCACTCCACTAGGGCTGTGGCTTCCACATGGGCCTTCAAGAACGAGGCTTCTGTTGATCAGATATGTAGGGCAGCGACTTGGTCTTCACTGCACACTTTTTCCAAATTTTACAAGTTTGATACTTTTGCTTCTTCTGAGGCTATTTTTGGGAGAAGGGTTTTGCAAGCCGTGGTGCCTTCCATTTAGGTGACCTGATTTGCTCCCTCCCTTCATCCGTGTCCTAAAGCTTTGGTATTGGTTCCCACAAGTAAGGATGACGCCGTGGACCGGACACACCGTTGGAGAAAGAAATTTATCAGGTAAACATAAATTCTGTTATATATATATATATATATATATATATATATATATATATATATATATATATATATATATATATATATATATATATATGTGAATGTGCGTGTGGTGTATATGTGTACCAATAAAGTGCATGATATAGATTCTTCTGTTATCTCTGTACCTGTTCATAAGTATCTTTATGATCTGCACCATGTGGCACCCTCTATTCTGATTTTGTTTAGATTCCATTTACCTGTGTCGTGGCATGACACCCTAGAGGAGCGGTCTGTCTCTTTGGATATACATCATTTTTGATTACCCGCCATTGCAAAAAGGACTGTCCTATCATCAATTACCATCTATTGGACTATTTGTCTGTATACCCATATACTTACATTTATTGTCATTACATTATAATTGTTGTTTTATCAGTTTATTAATTTCCATCTATACCTTAGGCGCCTCTTATATAGTACTGTAGTAACGCCCTATTATTACTAGCGTACTAGTTGTTTATAACTTGGACGTGGTCCGTGCCTTGAAGTTTTACTTGCAGGCGACTAAGGTTTTCCGTCAATCATCTTCATTATTCATTGTTTTTTCTGGAAAGAGTAGGGGTCAGAAAGCTACGGCTACCTCTTTCTTTTTGGCTGAAGAGTATCATCCGCCTGGCATATGAGACTGCTGGACAGCAGCCTCCTGAAAGAATTAAGTCTCATTCTACTAGGGCTGTGGCTTCCTCATGGGCATTTAAAAACGATGCTTCTGTAGAACAGATTTGCAAGGCTGCGACTTGGTCGTCTCTTCATACATTTTCCAAATTTGATACTTTTGCTTCTTCTGAGGCTGTTTTGGGGAGAAAGGTTCTTCATGCAGTTGTGCCTTCAATTTAGGTTCCTGTCTTGTCCCTCCCTTTCATCCGTGTCCTATAACTTTGGTATTGGTATCCCACAAGTAAGGATGAAATTCGTGGACTCGTCATATCTTTGTAAAAGAAAAGGAAATTTATGCTTACCTGATAAATTTATTTCTTTTACGATATGACGAGTCCACGGCCCACCCTGTCATTTTTAAGACAGGTATATTTTTTATTAAACTTTAGTCACCTCTGCACCTTTGGCTTTTCCTTTCTCTTCCAAACTTCGGTGGAATGACTGGATTGGGAGGGATGGGAGGAGCTATATATACAGCTCTGCTGTCGTGCTCTTTGCCACTTCCTGTTAGCAGGAGGATTAATCCCACAAGCAAGGATGAAATCCGTAGACTCGTCATATCGTAAAAGAAATAAATTTATCAGGTAAGCATAAATTTCCTTTTTATTGCGGTAGCAATGGCATACATAAACAAAATCTCACAATATAATGGCAACACGCCCAAACACATACATCAGTTTTCATATCTCTAATACAAAGGCATGTCCTAGGAGTAATGTATTGTATTGAGTCCTGTACAAAAAACAAACAGGTTCACTTAGCCATAAGTAGCAACTCATCTGAAAGGGAAGAGGTAGGTTTCTTTCATGTAATTGGCAAGAGTCCATGAGCTAGTGACATATGGGATATACAATCCTACCAGGAGGGGCAAAGTTTCCCAAACCTCAAAATGCCTATAAATACACCCCTCACCACACCCACAATTCAGTTTTACAAACTTTGCCTCCTATGGAGGTGGTGAAGTAAGTTTGTGCTAAGATTTCTACGTTGATATGCGCTTCTCAGCATTGTTGAAGCCCGATTCCTCTCAGAGTACAGCGAATGTCAGAGGGACGTGAAGGGAGTATCACCTTTTGAATACGATGATTTCCCTAACGGGGGTCTTTTTCATGGGTTCTCTGTTATCGGTCGTAGAGATTCATCTCCTACCTCCCTTTTCAGATCGACGATATACTCTCAAATTTACCATTACCTCTACTAAAAAACTGTTTTAGTACTGGTTTGGCTATCTGCTATTTGTGGATGGGTGTCTTTTGGTAAGTATGTTTTTATTACTTAAGACACTCTCAGCTATGATTTGGCACTTTATGCAATTTATATAAAGTTCTAAATATATGTATTGTACTTATATTTGCCATGAGTCAGGTTCATGTATTTCCTTCTGCAGACTGTCAGTTTCATATTTGGGAATATAAACACTTTAAGAAAATTTGTTTCTTACCTGGGGTTTAGTCTTTTTCAATTTTGACTACTTTTGCATTTGCGGGTATTAGGCCCGCGGGTGCGTCAAATATTAGACTTTATTGCGTCATTTTTGGCGCGAACTTTTTTGGCGCGGGAAATTACGTTTTTTGACGCAACTTCGTCATTTCCGGCGTCATACGTGACGTCGAGACCTTTCACACGGCGGCGTCATTAGTGACGCAAGTGTGTCATTTCCGGTCATTTTTGGCGCCAAAAAAGTTTACGTTACGTTGGCGTCATACTTGGCGCCAATTTTTTCATTATTTCAATACCCCATGCATGTTTGCCTCCTGCTTTCTTCTCTATCAAGAGGCCTATGCTTTTGCATTTTTTCCCATTCCTGAAACTGTCATTTAAGGAAATAGATAATTTCTCCAACATAGGTGTGTCCGGTCCACGGCGTCATCCTTACTTGTGGGATATTCTCTTCCCCAACAGGAAATGGCAAAGAGCCCAGCAAAGCTGGTCACATGATCCCTCCTAGGCTCCGCCTACCCCAGTCATTCTCTATGCCGTTGTACAGGCAACATCTCCACGGAGATGGCTTAGATATATTCGGCAGGCACTGTTTTAGACACCTTATTCTTTAGGGGCTTTCCCTAATCATAGACAGAGCCTCATTTTCGCGCCGGTATGGCGCACTTGTTTTTGAGAGGCATGACATGCAGTCGCATGTGTGAGGAGCTCTGATACATAGAAAAGACTTTCTGAAGGCGTCATTTGGTTTCGTATTCCCCTTTGGGCTTGGTTGGGTCTCAGCAAAGCAGATACCAGGGACTGTAAAGGGGTTAAAGTTAAAAACGGCTCCGGTTCCGTTATTTTAAGGGTTAAAGCTTCCAGCCTACGGCCACACCACCCTGAATGCGCCCGATCTCGTCTGATCTCGGAAGCTAAGCAGGGTCGGGCCTGGTTAGTACTCGCATTTGCAGTAATAAAGTGTGTTCAGTTTAAAATTTAAAGTGACAGTAACGGTTTTATTTTAAAACGTTTTTTGTACTTTGTTATCAAGTTTATGCCTGTTTAACATGTCTGAACTACCAGATAGACTGTGTTCTGAATGTGGGGAAGCCAGGGTTCCTTCTCATTTAAATAAATGTGATTTATGTGACACTGAAAATGATGCCCAAGATGATTCCTCAAGTGAGGGGAGTAAGCATGGTACTGCATCATTCCCTCCTTCGTCTACACGAGTCTTGCCCACTCAGGAGGCCCCTAGTACATCTAGCGCGCCAATACTCCTTACTATGCAACAATTAACGGCTGTAATGGATAATTCTATCAAAAACATTTTAGCCAAAATGCCCACTTATCAGCGTAAGCGCGACTGCTCTGTTTTAGATACTGAAGAGCATGAGGACGCTGATGATAATGGTTCTGAAATGCCCCTACACCAGTCTGAGGGGGCCAGGGAGGTTTTGTCTGAGGGAAAAATTTCAGATTCAGGGAAAATTTCTCAACAAGCTGAACCCGATGTGATTACATTTAAATTTAAGTTGGTACATCTCCGCGCTCTGCTTAAGGAGGTATTATCCACTCTGGATGATTGTGAGAATTTGATCATCCCAGAGAAACTATGTAAAATGGACAAGTTCCTAGAGGTCCCGGGGCTCCCAGAAGCTTTTCCTATACCCAAGCGGGTGGCGGACATTGTAAATAAAGAATGGGAAAGGCCCGGTATACCTTTCGTCCCTCCCCCCATATTTAAAAAATTGTTTCCTATGGTCGACCCCAGAAAGGACTTATGGCAGACAGTCCCCAAGGTCGAGGGAGCGGTTTCTACTTTAAACAAACGCACCACTATACCTATAGAAGATAGTTGTGCTTTCAAAGATCCTATGGATAAAAAATTAGAAGGTTTGCTTAAAAAGATGTTTGTTCAGCAGGGTTACCTTCTACAACCAATTTCATGCATTGTCCCTGTCACTACAGCCGCGTGTTTCTGGTTCGATGAGCTAGTAAAGGCGATCGATAGTGATTCTCCTCCTTATGAGGAGATTATGGACAGAATCCGTGCTCTCAAATTGGCTAATTCTTTCACCCTAGACGCCACTTTGCAATTGGCTAGGTTAGCGGCAAAGAATTCTGGGTTTGCTATTGTGGCGCGCAGAGCGCTTTGGTTGAAATCTTGGTCAGCTGATGCGTCTTCCAAGAACAAACTCCTTAACATTCCTTTCAAGGGGAAAACGCTGTTTGGCCCTGACTTGAAAGAGATTATCTCTGATATCACTGGGGGTAAGGGCCACGCCCTTCCTCAGGATAGGTCTTTCAAGGCCAAAAATAAACCTAATTTTCGTCCCTTTCGTAGAAACGGACCAGCCCCAAGTGCTACGTCCTCTAAGCAAGAGGGTAATACTTCTCAAGCCAAGCCAGCCTGGAGACCAATGCAAGGCTGGAACAAGGGAAAGCAGGCCAAGAAACCTGCCACTGCTACCAAGACAGCATGAAATGTTGGCCCCCGATCCGGGACCGGATCTGGTGGGGGGCAGACTCTCTCTCTTCGCTCAGGCTTGGGCAAGAGATGTTCTGGATCCTTGGGCACTAGACATAGTCTCCCAAGGTTATCTTCTGGAATTCAAGGGGCTTCCCCCAAGGGGGAGGTTCCACAGGTCTCAATTGTCTTCAGACCACATAAAAAGACAGGCATTCTTACATTGTGTAGAAGACCTGTTAAAAATGGGAGTGATTCATCCTGTTCCATTAGGAGAACGAGGGATGGGGTTCTACTCCAATCTGTTCATAGTTCCCAAAAAAGAGGGAACGTTCAGACCAATCTTAGATCTCAAGATCTTAAACAAGTTTCTCAAGGTTCCATCGTTCAAGATGGAAACCATTCGAACAATTCTTCCTTCCATCCAGGAAGGTCAATTCATGACCACGGTGGATTTAAAGGATGCGTATCTACATATTCCTATCCACAAGGAACATCATCGGTTCCTAAGGTTCGCATTCCTGGACAAGCATTACCAGTTCGTGGCGCTTCCTTTCGGATTAGCCACTGCTCCAAGGATTTTCACAAAGGTACTAGGGTCCCTTCTAGCGGTGCTAAGACCAAGGGGCATTGCAGTAGTACCTTACTTGGACGACGTTCTGATTCAAGTGTCGTCCCTTCCTCAAGCAAAGGCTCACACGGACATAGTCCTGGCCTTTCTCAGATCTCACGGATGGAAAGTGAACGTGGAAAAGAGTTCTCTATCTCCGTCGACAAGGGTTCCCTTCTTGGGAACAATAATAGACTCCTTAGAAATGAGGATTTTTCTGACAGAGGCCAGAAAAACAAAACTTCTAAACTCTTGTCGGACACTTCATTCCGTTCCTCTTCCTTCCATAGCGCAGTGCATGGAAGTAATAGGTTTGATGGTAGCGGCAATGGACATAGTTCCTTTTGCGCGCATTCATCTACGACCATTACAACTGTGCATGCTCAGTCAGTGGAATGGGGACTATACAGATTAGGACCAGAGACTCACTCCGTTGGTGGCTGTCCCTGGACAACCTGTCACAAGGGATGACCTTCCGCAGACCGGAGTGGGTCATTGTCACGACCGACGCCAGTCTGATGGGCTGGGGCGCGGTCTGGGGATCCCTGAAAGCTCAGGGTCTTTGGTCTCGGGAAGAATCTCTTCTACCGATAAATATTCTGGAACTGAGAGCTATATTCAATGCTCTCAAGGCTTGGCCTCAGCTAGCAAGGGCCAAGTTCATACGGTTTCATTCAGACAACATGACGACTGTTGCGTACATCAACCATCAGGGGGGAACAAGGAGTTCCCTGGCGATGGAAGAAGTGACCAAAATCATTCAATGGGCGGAGACTCACTCCTGCCACCTGTCTGCAATCCACATCCCAGGAGTGGAAAATTGGGAAGCGGATTTTCTGAGTCGTCAGACATTACATCCGGGGGAGTGGAAACTCCATCCGGAAATCTTTGCCCAAATTACTCAACTGTGGGGCATTCCAGACATGGATCTGATGGCCTCTCGTCAGAACTTCAAGGTTCCTTGCTACGGGTCCAGATCCAGGGATCCCAAGGCGACTCTAGTAGATGTACTAGTAGCACCTTGGACCTTCAAACTAGCTTATGTATTCCCGCCGTTTCCTCTCATCCCCAGGCTGGTAGCCAGGATCCATCAGGAGAGGGCGTCGGTGATCTTGATAGCTCCTGCGTGGCCACGCAGGACTTGGTATGCAGATCTGCTGAATATGTCATCGGCTCCACCATGGAAGCTACCTTTGAGACGAGACCTTCTTGTTCAAGGTCCGTTCGAACATCCGAATCTGGTCTCACTCCAGCTGACTGCTTGGAGATTGAACGCTTGATCTTATCAAAACGAGGGTTCTCAGATTCTGTTATTGATACTCTTGTTCAGGCCAGAAAGCCTGTAACTAGAAAAATTTACCACAAAATATGGAAAAAATATATCTGTTGGTGTGAATCTAAAGGATTCCCTTGGGACAAGGTAAAGATTCCTAAGATTCTATCCTTTCTTCAAGAAGGATTGGAGAAAGGATTATCTGCAAGTTCCTTGAAGGGACAGATTTCTGCCTTGTCTGTGTTACTCCACAAAAAGCTGGCAGCTGTGCCAGATGTTCAAGCCTTTATTCAGGCTCTGGTTAGAATTAAGCCTGTTTACAAACCTTTGACTCCCCCTTGGAGTCTCAACTTAGTTCTTTCAGTTCTTCAGGGGGTTCCGTTTGAACCCTTACATTCCGTTGATATTAAGTTATTATCTTGGAAAGTTTTGTTTTTGGTTGCAATTTCTTCTGCCAGAAGAGTTTCAGAATTATCTGCTCTGCAGTGTTCTCCTCCTTATCTGGTGTTCCATGCAGATAAGGTGGTTTTACGTACTAAACCTGGTTTTCTTCCAAAAGTTGTTTCTAACAAAAACATTAACCAGGAGATAGTCGTGCCTTCTTTGTGTCCGAAACCAGTTTCGAAGAAGGAACGTTTGTTGCACAATTTGGATGTTGTTCGCGCTCTAAAATTCTATTTAGATGCTACAAAGGATTTTAGACAAACATCTTCCTTGTTTGTTGTTTATTCTGGTAAACGGAGAGGTCAAAAAGCAACTTCTACCTCTCTCTCTTTTTGGATTAAAAGCATCATCAGATTGGCTTACGAGACTGCCGGACGGCAGCCTCCTGAAAGAATCACAGCTCATTCCACTAGGGCTGTGGCTTCCACATGGGCCTTCTAGAACGAGGCTTCTGTTGATCAGATATGTAGGGCAGCGACTTGGTCTTCACTGCACACTTTTACCAAATTTTACAAGTTTGATACTTTTGCTTCTTCTGAGGCTGTTTTTGGGAGAAAGGTTTTGCAAGCCGTGGTGCCTTCCATTTAGGTGACCTGATTTGCTCCCTCCCTTCATCCGTGTCCTAAAGCTTTGGTATTGGTTCCCACAAGTAAGGATGACGCCGTGGACCGGACACACCTATGTTGGAGAAAACAGAATTTATGTTTACCTGATAAATTACTTTCTCCAACGGTGTGTCCGGCCCACGGCCCGCCCTGGTTTTTTAATCAGGTCTGATAATTTATTTTCTTTAACTACAGTCACCACGGTATCGTATGGTTTCTCCTATGCAAATATTCCTCCTTAACGTCGGTCGAATGACTGGGGTAGGCGGAGCCTAGGAGGGATCATGTGACCAGCTTTGCTGGGCTCTTTGCCATTTCCTGTTGGGGAAGAGAATATCCCACAAGTAAGGATGACGCCGTGGACCGGACACACCGTTGGAGAAAGTAATTTATCAGGTAAACATAAATTCTGTTTTTGCTTTATATGTTGTTTTTTCTTTTACATTGAGCAAGATGTCCCAATCCGATCCTGTCTCTGAAGTTTCTGCTGGAACATTGCTGGCTGACATCGGTTCTACCAAAGCTAAGTGCATTTGTTGCAAAATTGTAGAAATTATTCCACCGAATGTCATTTGTAATAGTTGTCATGATAAACGTTTACATGCAGATAGTGTTTCTATCAGTAATAGTACATTGCCAGTTGCAGTTCCTTCAACTTCTAATGTGCATGATATACCTGTAAATTTCAAAGAATTTGTTTCTGAATCTTTTATGAAGGCTTTGTCTGCATTTCCACCTTCTAATAAACGTAAAAGGTATTTTAAAACTTCTCATTTAGCTGATGAAATTTCAAATGACCAACAACATAATAATTAATCCTCTTCTGATGAGGATCTATCTGAAACAGAAGATCCTTCCTCAGATATTGACACTGACAAATCTACTTATTTATTTAAAATAGAGTATATTTGTTCGTTATTAAAAGAAGTGTTAATTACTTTGGATATTGAGGTAACCAGTCCTATTGACGTTCAGTCTAATAAACGTTTAAATGCTGTTTTTAAACCTCCTGTGGTTTCCCCAGGTGTTTTTCCCATTCCTGAGGCTATTTCTGATATGATTTCTAGGGAATGGAATAAGCCAGATACTTCCTTTGTTCCTTCTTCAAGGTTTAAGAGATTGTATCCTTTACCAGCAAAATCTATAGAGTTTTGGGAAAAGATCCCCAAAGTTGATGGGGCTATTTCTACTCTTGCTAAACGTACCACTATTCCTATGGAAGATAGCACTTCCTTTAAGGATCCTTTAGATAGGAAGCTTGAATCTTATCTAAGGAAGGCCTATTTATATTCAGGTCATCTTCTCAGACCTGCTATTTCTTTGGGTGATGTTGCGGCCGCATCAACTTTCTGGTTGGAAAATTTAGCGCAACATGAATTGGATTCTGACATATCTAGCATACATTCGCTTACTGCAACATGCTAATCATTTTATTTGTGATGCCATTTTTTGATATTATCAAAATTGATGTTAGATCCATGTCTTTAGCTGTATTAGCTAGAAGAGCTTTGTGGCTTAAATCTTGGAATGCTGATATGACATCTAAATCTAGATTACTATCTCTTTCTTTCCAAGGTAGTAATTTATTTGGTTCTCAGTTGGATTCTATTATTTCAACTATCACTGGAGGAAAAGGAGTTTTTTTTGCCTCAGGATAAAAAAACCTAAGGGTAAATCTAAGGCTTCTAACCGTTTTCGTTCCTTTCGTCAGAATAAGGAACAAAAACTCAATCCTCCTCCCAAGGAATCTGCTTCCAGTTGGAAGCCTTCCTCAAATTGGAATAAATCCAAGCCATTTAGGAAACCAAAGTCTGCCCCTAAATCCGCATGAAGGTGCGGCCCTCATTCCAGCTCAGCTGGTAGGGGGCAGATTAAGGTTTTTTAAGGATTTTTGGATAAAATCTGTCCAAAATCATTGGATTCAGAGCATTGTCTCTCAAGGGTATCGAATAGGATTCAAAGTAAGATTTTTTTTTTCTCTCACACATTCCTGTAAATTCAGTAAAAGCTCAGGCTTTTCTGAAGTGTGTTTCAGATCTGGAGTCTTCAGGGGTAATCATGCCAGTTCCTCTTCAGGAACAAGGTTTGGGGTTTTATTCATACCTATTCATTGTACCAAAGAAAGAAAATTTGTTCAGACCAGTTCTGGATCTGAAAATTTTGAATCGTTATGTAAGAGTACCAACTTTCAAGATGGTGACTATAAGGACTATTCTGCCTTTTGTTCAGCAAGGACATTATATGTCCACAATAGACTTGCAGGATGTATACCTTCATATTCCGATTCATCCAGAACACTATCAGTTTCTGAGATTCTCTTTTCTAGACAAGCATTACCAATTTGTTGCTCTTCCATTTGGCCTAGCAACAGCTCCAAGAATCTTTTCAAAGGTTCTGGGTGCCCTACTATCTATAATCAGAGAACAGGGTATTGCAGTGTTTCCTTATTTGGACGATATCTTGGTACTAGCTCAGTCTTTACATACTGCAGAATCTCACACGAATCAACTAGTGTTGTTTCTTCGGAAACATGGTTGGAGGATCAATTTACCAAAAAGTTTCTTGATTCCTCAGACAAGGGTCACCTTTATAGGTTTCCAGATAGATTCAGTGTCCATGACTCTGTCTTTAACAGACAGACGTTTAAAATTGGTTGCAGCCTGCCGGCGCCTTCAGTCTCAGTCATTCCCTTCAGTGGCTATGTGCATGGAAGTTTTAGGTCTCATGACTGCAGCATCGGACGCAATCCCCTTTGCTCGTTTTCACATGAGACCTCTACAGCTTTGTATGCTGAATCAATGGTGCAGGGATTATACAAAGATATCACAATTAATATCCTTGAATCCCAATGTACGACACTCTCTGACATGGATAGATCACCATTGTTTGGTTCAAGGGGCTTCTTTTGTTCGCCCAACCTGGACTGTGATCACAACAGATGCGAGTCTTTCAGGTTGGGGAGCTGTTTGGGGGTCTCTGACAGCACAAGGGGTTTGGAAATCTCAAGAGGCGAGATTACCAATAAATATTTTAGAACTCCGTGCAATTCTCAGGGCTCTTCAGTTCTGGCCTCTACTAAAGAGAGAACCGTTCATTTGTTTTCAGACAGACAATATCACAACTGTGGCTTATGTCAATCATCAGGGTGGGACTCACAGTCCCCAAGCTATGAAAGAAGTATCTCGGATACTTGCTTGGGAGGATTCCAGCTCCTGTCTAATCTCTGCGGTACATATCCCAGGTGTAGACAATTGGGAGGCGGATTATCTCAGCCGCCAGACTTTACATCCAGGGGAGTGGTCTCTCCATCCAGATGTGTTTTCTCAGATTGTTCAGATGTGGGGGCTTCCAGAGATAGATCTCATGGCCTCTCATCTAAACAAGAAACTTCCCAGATACCTATCCAGGTCCAGGGATGTTCAGGAGGAAGCAGTGGATGCGCTGACACTTCCTTGGTGTTATCAACCTGCTTACATCTTCCCGCCTCTAGTTCTTCTTCCAAGAGTGATTTCCAAAATCATCATGGAACAGTCTTTTGTGTTGCTGGTGGCTCCAGCATGGCCACACAGGTTTTGGTATGCGGATCTGGTTCGGATGTCCAGTTGCCTGCCTTGGCCACTTCCATTACGGCCGGACCTACTATCTCAAGGTCCGTTTTTCCATCAGGATCTCAAATCATTAAATTTGAAGGTATGGAAATTGAACGCTTAGTTCTAAGTCATAGAGGTTTCTCTGATTCAGTGATGAATACTATGTTACAAGCTCGTAAATCTGTCTCTAGGAAGATTTATTATAGAGTATGGAAGGCTTACATTTCATGGTGGAAATATATATTATTGAATATAGATAGGGGGCGCCATATAGAAAATTTCTTAGAGAAAAGATATGTTGCTGAGTACTGAAAAAATAAATTTGGAAAAAATCTGTGGAAAAAAGTGTGTATCTGTGTGGCAGAATTTTTATAATAAATAAACAGAAATGTTTCAATGCTAAGGTGGTGTTTGTGTTATGTCTCAGACTGGTAAGTGATTCTGAGGTAGAATATAGTGGAATTGATAATAGTAATGGTAGTGCTTATATAACTTGGTGATGTGATACAATTTATAACATAAAAATAAAGGTAAATGGTCAAGTGAAAAAACGGTGATTAATAATTATAAACTAATGCAAACCCAAAAGTGTCCATCAGTGATGCCAAAAATAAGATAAGTCTTATGAAAGTTCAATCAATCAAACAGGCGAAATCCGTGCGGCGAGGCTGCTTCTCTTAGTGCTGTCGGTGAGTCAGAAATCTAAATGGTGAAGAGAAAAAGAGAGCGCCTCATAGTTCAGATATCTCTAGACAGGTGGGAAGATTTAGTATAAACCAAAAGACAGGTACTCACAAGTGAAGTGGCACTTTTCGTTAAAAAAGTGCATACAAGCAGGCTGACATTCTCAGCTGACAAAAGCGATAAGGTGCTGGTCTCTCGGTGTCTTACGATCCCAGGACAAAATTCCCAAACTCTCCTTTGTTGGATGCCGTACTTGGTAAGGTGTTTGTTTGTTTATTCCAGTTGGAATCGGAACCTCTTAAGCAGTAAACAGTATGAACTGTTATAGGGCTGAAATGTGCGTCTCTTTGCACAAGAAAATAAAATAAAACTCAATCCAGGCTGAGTAACTGGAAAAAAGGGGTTTTATTTTTGGAGCTGATAACGCGTTTCTCGGCCGTTAGCTCCTGGCCGTTTCATCAGATCAATTACATACATTGTTAACAGGTACATTTAAAAAGGTGTACATATCACCTGATTGGATAGAGCAGAACCAATAAGCATATTGGTAACATTGTTGCAAAGAGACGATTTTGTTAGACATTCTTCTAAGTGGCTGAATGGAATAATTTCTAAAAAATGTAACAACAATAACTAACTGATTAGATAAAAACATATGTCTATATAAAATATCAAATAGGAAATAATGTTAAAAACATATTAAAATTGTTTAGATAAGTTTATGTCCAAAAATATATATATTTTCTCGTAATATAAAAACAGGTTACTCGATTTTTGAGTGGGTTTTTTTCTTTCTGTCTTAATCGAAAGCGAAAAAAACGGAAAAAATAAAAAGGGCGAAAAAAGCGGAAAAAAATCTGCAAATAACCCAGATTGTTTTTGTTTGCCGAAAAAGATGTCTGCGCTATTTAAATATATATATTTACTTAACGTATTTGCCGATATCTGTGAGTATATTAAAAACTCAACAAGATAGGTTTATTCTAATTCAATAGGTGCTGGTTTTTTATATTTGTTCTTTAATCCTAGAAGTAAATAGGGACTTAGTGTTTTGTCTTTTGGGGAGTTTTTATGTGAATGCTGAATATAAGCAAGGTTTAATCACGCCTAGAACAAATGATTTTCTACATGTTTATATCTTAGTATGATCTATAGAGAACGGTTATTTGTAATGATGTGATAGAGGATGAAAGTAATTGTATTTGTATATATGATATTAACATCTTTTATGTTCAGTATATGTAATGGACGCCGAAAATGCAAATGAGACAGATGTACTATTAATTAAAGGCAGCTAGATCTAAATTGGAGTTGAGGCCTGCTGGATACAAAGTTTTAAGTTTGTGTATCCAGAAAGTCTCACGTTGTCTGAGTGAGATCATTCTGTTATAGTCTGTGGAGGGGGGGATGAAGTCTATCGGATAAAATTTGAATATAGATGGGTTGCCCCCATGTTTGTGGAGGCAATGTTCAGGTATACTGTGTTTGATAGTGGTCTTTTTACAGTTCTTGCAATTGCGCCAATGTTCCCCCCAGCGTGTCCTAGCTTTCCTGGAGGTGCGACCCACGTATTGTACCCCACAAATGCATTCTAGGACATATATGACATAACTGGAGTTGCAATTGAAAAATCTAGTTATTTCAAAACTTTCTCCTGTTGAGAATGATTTAAAAGTTTTTTTACCTGAAGTAATATATTTACATGTTTGGCATCTCTTCATGCCACATTTATATATTCCCACCTGTTTTAGAAAAAGGTTTGCTTTTTTTGTTTTCGGATTAGAAACTGTATGTTTTACTTTTTTACTGGGGGCCAATTTACTTCTTAATGTGGGCGCTCTGGTATACACAATTCGGGGTTGTTCTGATAATAATGGTTTTAGAATTGGGTGTCTACATACTATGTGCCAGTGTTTGTTCAAAATATGTTGAATTTGTCGATAATTATTATTGTATTGGGTTATGAAAAGAGGATCTGACTGTAGGGTGTTATTGATATTGCTTTTCCCGGATTTCTTCTCTAGAAGGGTGTTTCTATCTAATGATCTAGCTTTGTTTAAACAGTCATCTAGGAGTTTTTTTGGGTATCCTTTGTCAATAAATCTCTCATATATGATGTTACTCTGTTGTTCGAAGGTTTCTAGGTGTGAGCAATTTCGTTTAATCCTTTCGAATTGGCTATAAGGAATATTTGCTAGCCATTTTTTATGGTGGTTGCTAGTGAAATTGAGATAGCTATTGCTATCCACACTTTTGAAAAAAGTTTTTGAACAAAAAATACCCTCATTATCCCAACTTAAAGATAGATCTAGGAAATCTATTGTTTTTTCATGTATAACTGATGTAAAACTGAGACCCATTTGATTCTCATTGAGCGATGCAACAAAAGCTGTAGCTGATGTTTGATCCCCTCTCCATAGAAAGATAAGATCATCTATATAACGGCCATAGAACACCAGACTCGCCCCCATTGAGGAATTATAGATGTAGTTTTCCTCAAACATGCCCATAAACAAATTGGCAAAACTGGGGGCGAATCTGGTGCCCATGGCCGTTCCCTTGATCTGTAGGAAAAAGGAGTCTTGATACATAAAATAGTTGTGATGAAGAATGTATTCGATACATTCTAAAGTAAATTCTTTCTGTGTGTTAGGCATATACTGATCTCTCTCGAGAAAGAGTGAAATGGCTTTTAGACCTAAATGGTGTTTGATGTTGGAATATAGTGCTCCGACATCACAGGAGATCCAAAGAAGGTCTCCTGTGTTAGTATGATATTTCAATTTGTTCAAAAGATCTGTGCTGTCCTTAATGTAGGACGGTAAACCAATAACATATTTTTGTAACAAAAGATCAATATAATAGGATAGATTATAAGTCAGATTATCAATACCTGCGATGATGGGGCGCCCTGGGGGATTTTCTAAATTTTTGTGTATTTTCGGGAGGTGATAGTAGTGTGCTATACTTGGATTCGTTACTTTAAGAAACAGTTTTTCGTCTTTATTGAGGATTTTCTGGTCTATTCCTTTCTGTATTAATCTCTGGTAGCTTTTGAGAAATTGCTCAGTGGGATCTTGTTTAAGAATTCTATAATAATTGGCATCCTTTAGAATTCTATCAGCTTCTTTTAGATAATCAGAAATATTTTGAATAATGATGCCTCCTCCCTTGTCAGCATCACGTATAATGATGTTGGGATTGTTAGATAGGGAGTGGATAGCTTGTTTCTCTTGTAAATTGATATAAATTTTCTTTTTTGCGTTTTTTCGTGTCAACTTCTCAAAATCTTCCAGAACCATACTTTGATAAATCTCTATGTATTGATTAGATCCTAACACAGGTGAGAAGGATGATTTTGTTTTAACACTTGTGTGTATAAAGCCTTCATATAGATGTGTAGCTAGATTGTCTATTGAACTGGTAATGGTGGGTGTATTGTTCTTGCATTCCATGTTGTCTGTAAGTATACATAGTGTATCTGTGTTTTGCAGGTTTTGTTTTTTTAAAGTTTTTGATGTGAAATATTTTTGTAATGAAAGTTTTCTTGTAAATCGGTTAAGATCAACAAAAAGGTTAAACAGTTTATGTGGATTTGGTGGGCAGAAAGATAATCCTTTTTGTAAAACTCTTTTTTCATTGGTTGTGAGTGTATGGGAAGATAGATTAAAGATCCCTTTCTCTAGTTTTTGTAATTTCTTTTTCTTGGAGGTAAGGCCTCTGCCTCTTGAGCCTCGTGATCTATATATAGGGGTCTTTTTCTTGAATTTTGATCTTCTAGGGGAATTCGGCAATGTTGTGGGGCATTCTCTAAAAAAGAAGTTGAAGATGTAGAGTTTGGCCTAATGTTTCTTTCATGAAAAACGTCTTCTTCCGTAACTGAGGTTAAGGGTGCAAAACGGTTTGGATGTTGGAAAGAAGATGTTTTTTGGATGAAAATCATTTTCTTTTTGTTGTTGTTGATTCCTATGTGTTTCTCTAGGGGTTTGTGGTCTGTAATCATGACTGGTGGAAGGGTTATGATCTCTATGTCTATAATTTGAGTAGTCTTCATAATAAGGATTGTATTGATAAGAATTATGATGTCTATTGTTATAATGATCATAAGAGGGATGTGAGAATCTGTTATATGGTGTGTCATCATTGGTTCGGTTTCTCCTAGGATATGTATTGTAATTGTCGTATAATTGGTTTCTCCTGGGGTGTGTATTGTAATCTGGATTATGATGTCTATTATAAAATCTATTATTGGGAGGAGGAGGATTATTTTTTGTGTAATATTCAGAATGATAATGTCGAGGTGGTTGTTCTTTATTATAATAGTGGTGTGTAGGTTTATGACGGACAGTAGTCCATGTTTCTTTTCGTTCAATATTTTTGTTTTGTGATGTAAAGTTTTTACTGTTTGTATGATTTTTAGGAGTATCAGAAATTGTAGTCTGATTATTAGAATCATGGTCTGAAATGGCAGTTTGTGTGGTATTCTTTTCTTGGCGATTATAATTATATACTTGGTCTTTGATGTAGTCATTATTATCCCTCTCTAATTTTTTCTTTTTGGACCAAACCAGTTCTTCCTGGTATTTGTCTGTACGTTCATACATCTTTTTCAACAAACGATCATAGTCAGGGTTTTCAAGTTGTTTAGAAAGTTCTTTTTGTATTTCTTCTATTTTGTCTCCACATTGGTTAGATAGATCACGTCTATGTTCTATTAATAATTTGATAATCTCAAACGAGCAATCGTTGAGAATGTTATACCATTTTGTCATAAGTTCTGTATTCTCCTTAAAGAAGCAATGTTTAAGGATACGTAAACCTCTCGGTATCTGTTTGAGATCGAGATATTTCTCTAGTGTGGTTAGATCCCACCAATGCCGGTGTTCTTTTAGTATTTCCTCTTCTAGAATGTGAAAGAGATCTTTCATAGGTTTGTTTAGATCTGAGTCACATTCCACAGAAATGGGGGCAGATTTGTCAGATAAACTGAAATTGATCTTTTTTTCTCTCTTTCCTCTCTAGACATCATATTGAGAGATCAAGGGAGAAAAACGAAGAAGTAAATGATAATAATAATATCTAATAGTTATATAAAATAGTTATATAAAAACCGTGTTTTTTTATTTTTATCCTATTGAATGTAAAAAGCAACAATGTAGGCGTGGGTGAAAAAAAGGGCTTTGGTATCTGAATAGAATAGTACTATAATGTTTAAGGCTGCACTCCTATGTGTCTACCGAGACCAAAAATCTAAAGGAAATATATATTATTGAATATAGATAGGGGGCGCCATATAGAAAATTTCTTAGAGAAAAGATATGTTGCTGAGTACTGAAAAAATATATTTGGAAAAAATCTGTGGAAAAAAGTGTGTATCTGTGTGGCAGAATTTTTATTATAAATAAACAGAAATGTTTCAATGCTAAGGTGGTGTTTGTGTTATGTCTCAGACTGGTAAGTGATTCTGAGGTAGAATATAGTGGAATTGATAATATTAATGGTAGTGCTTATATAACTTGGTGATGTGATACAATTTATAACATAAAAATAAAGGTAAATGGTCAAGTGAAAAAAACGGTGATTAATAATTATAAACTAATGCAAACCCAAAAGTGTCCATCAGTGATACCAAAAATAAGATAAAAGTCTTATGAAAGTTCAATCAATCAAACAGGCGAAATCCGTGCGGCGAGGCTGCTTCTCTTAGTGCTGTCGGTGAGTCAGAAATCTAAATGGTGAAGAGAAAAAGAGAGCGCCTCATAGTGCAGATATCTCTAGACAGGTGGGAAGATTTAGTATAAACCAAAAGACAGGTACTCACAAGTGAAGTGGCACTTTTCGTTAAAAAAGTGCATACAAGCAGGCTGACATTCTCAGCAGTCAGCACGCTGACAAAAGCGATAAGGTGCTGGTCTCTCGGTGTCTTACGATCCCAGGACAAAATTCCCAAACTCTCCTTTGTTGGATGCCGTACTTGGTAAGGTGTTTGTTTATTCCAGTTGGAATCGGAACCTCTTAAGCAGTAAACAGTATGAACTGTTATAGGGCTGAAATGTGCGTCTCTTTGCACAAGAAAATAAAATAAAACTCAATCCAGGCTGAGTAACTGGAAAAAAGGGGTTTTATTTTTGGAGCTGATAACGCGTTTCTCGGCCGTTAGCTCCTGGCCGTTTCATCAGATCAATTACATACATTGTTAACAGGTACATTTAAAAAGGTGTACATATCACCTGATTGGATAGAGCAGAACCAATAAGCATATTGGTAACATTGTTGCAAAGAGACGATTTTGTTAGACATTCTTCTAAGTGGCTGAATGGAATAATTTCTAAAAAATGTAACAACAATAACTAACTGATTAGATAAAAACATATGTCTATATAAAATATCAAATAGGAAATATTGTTAAAAACATATTAAAATTGTTTAGATAAGTTTATGTCCAAAAATATATATGTATTTTCTCGTAATATAAAAACAGGTTACTCGATTTTTGAGTGGGTTTTTTTCTTTCTGTCTTAATCGAAAGCGAAAAAAACGGAAAAAATAAAAAGGGCGAAAAAAGCGGAAAAAAATCTGCAAATAACCCGGATTGTTTTTGTTTGCCGAAAAAGATGTCTGCGCTATTTAAATATATATATTTACTTAACGTATTTGCCGATATCTGTGAGTATATTAAAAACTCAACAAGATAGGTTTATTCTAATTCAATAGGTGCTGGTTTTTTATATTTGTTCCTTAATCCTAGAAGTAAATAGGGACTTAGTGTTTTGTCTTTTGGGGAGTTTTTATGTGAATGCTGAATATAGGCAAGGTTTAATCACGCCTAGAACAAATGATTTTCTACATGTTTATATCTTAGTATGATCTATAGAGAACGGTTATTTGTAATGATGTGATAGAGGATGAAAGTAATTGTATTTGTATATATGATATTAACATCTTTTATGTTCAGTATATGTAATGGAAGCCGAAAATGCAAATGAGACAGATGTACTATTAATTAAAGGCAGCTAGATCTAAATTGGAGTTGAGGCCTGCTGGATACAAAGTTTTAAGTTTGTGTATCCAGAAAGTCTCACGTTGTCTGAGTGAGATCATTCTGTTATAGACTGTGGAGGGGGGGGATGAAGTCTATCGGATAAAATTTGAATATAGATGGGTTGCCCCCATGTTTGTGGAGGCAATGTTCAGGTATACTGTGTTTGATAGTGGTCTTTTTACAGTTCTTGCAATTGCGCCAATGTTCCCCCCAGCGTGTCCTAGCTTTCCTGGAGGTGCGACCCACGTATTGTACCCCACAAATGCATTCTAGGACATATATGACATAACTGGAGTTGCAATTGAAAAATCTAGTTATTTCAAAACTTTCTCCTGTTGAGAATGATTTAAAAGTTTTTTTACCTGAAGTAATATATTTACATGTTTGGCATCTCTTCATGCCACATTTATATATTCCCACCTGTTTTAGAAAAAGGTTTGCTTTTTTTGTTTTCGGATTAGAAACTGTATGTTTTACTTTTTTACTGGGGGCCAATTTACTTCTTAATGTGGGCGCTCTGGTATACACAATTCGGGGTTGTTCTGATAATAATGGTTTTAGAATTGGGTGTCTACATACTATGTGCCAGTGTTTGTTCAAAATATGTTGAATTTGTCGATAATTATTATTGTATTGGGTTATGAAAAGAGGATCTGACTGTAGGGTGTTATTGATATTGCTTTTCCCGGATTTCTTCTCTAGAAGGGTGTTTCTATCTAATGATCTAGCTTTGTTTAAACAGTCATCTAGGAGTTTTTTTGGGTATCCTTTGTCAATAAATCTCTCATATATGATGTTACTCTGTTGTTCGAAGGTTTCTAGGTGTGAGCAATTTCGTTTAATCCTTTCGAATTGGCTATAAGGAATATTTGCTAGCCATTTTTTATGGTGGTTGCTAGTGAAATTGAGATAGCTATTGCTATCCACACTTTTGAAAAAAGTTTTTGAACAAAAAATACCCTCATTATCCCAACTTAAAGATAGATCTAGGAAATCTATTGTTTTTTCATGTATAACTGATGTAAAACTGAGACCCATTTGATTCTCATTGAGCGATGCAACAAAAGCTGTAGCTGATGTTTGATCCCCTCTCCATAGAAAGATAAGATCATCTATATAACGGCCATAGAACACCAGACTCGCCCCCATTGAGGAATTATAGATGTAGTTTTCCTCAAACATGCCCATAAACAAATTGGCAAAACTGGGGGCGAATCTGGTGCCCATGGTCGTTCCCTGACGAAACGAAAAGAAACATGGACTACTGTCCGTCATAAACCTACACACCACTATTATAATAAAAAACAACAACCACCTCGACATTATCATTCTGAATATTACACAAAAAATAATCCTCCTCCTCCCAATAATAGATTTTATAATAGACATCATAATCCAGATTACAATACACACCCCAGGAGAAACCAATTATACGACAATTACAATACATATCCTAGGAGAAACCGAACCAATGATGACACACCATATAACAGATTCTCACATCCCTCTTATGATCATTATAACAATAGACATCATAATTCTTATCAATACAATCCTTATTATGAAGACTACTCAAATTATAGACATAGAGATCATAACCCTTCCACCAGTCATGATTACAGACCACAAACCCCTAGAGAAACACATAGGAATCAACAACAACAAAAAGAAAATGATTTTCATCCAAAAAACATCTTCTTTCCAACATCCAAACCGTTTTGCACCCTTAACCTCAGTTACGGAAGAAGACGTTTTTCATGAAAGAAACATTAGGCCAAACTCTACATCTTCAACTTCTTTTTTAGAGAATGCCCCACAACATTGCCGAATTCCCCTAGAAGATCAAAATTCAAGAAAAAGACCCCTATATATAGATCACGAGGCTCAAGAGGCAGAGGCCTTACCTCCAAGAAAAAGAAATTACAAAAACTAGAGAAAGGGATCTTTAATCTATCTTCCCATACACTCACAACCAATGAAAAAAGAGTTTTACAAAAAGGATTATCTTTCTGCCCACCAAATCCACATAAACTGTTTAACCTTTTTGTTGATCTTAACCGATTTACAAGAAAACTTTCATTACAAAAATATTTCACATCAAAAACTTTAAAAAAACAAAACCTGCAAAACACAGATACACTATGTATACTTACAGACAACATGGAATGCAAGAACAATACACCCACCATTACCAGTTCAATAGACAATCTAGCTACACATCTATATGAAGGCTTTATACACACAAGTGTTAAAACAAAATCATCCTTCTCACCTGTGTTAGGATCTAATCAATACATAGAGATTTATCAAAGTATGGTTCTGGAAGATTTTGAGAAGTTGACACGAAAAAACGCAAAAAAGAAAATTTATATCAATTTACAAGAGAAACAAGCTATCCACTCCCTATCTAACAATCCCAACATCATTATACGTGATGCTGACAAGGGAGGAGGCATCATTATTCAAAATATTTCTGATTATCTAAAAGAAGCTGATAGAATTCTAAAGGATGCCAATTATTATAGAATTCTTAAACAAGATCCCACTGAGCAATTTCTCAAAAGCTACCAGAGATTAATACAGAAAGGAATAGACCAGAAAATCCTCAATAAAGACGAAAAACTGTTTCTTAAAGTAACGAATCCAAGTATAGCACACTACTATCACCTCCCGAAAATACACAAAAATTTAGAAAATCCCCCAGGGCGCCCCATCATCGCAGGTATTGATAATCTGACTTATAATCTATCCTATTATATTGATCTTTTGTTACAAAAATATGTTATTGGTTTACCGTCCTACATTAAGGACAGCACAGATCTTTTGAACAAATTGAAATATCATACTAACACAGGAGACCTTCTTTGGATCTCCTGTGATGTCGGAGCACTATATTCCAACATCAAACACCATTTAGGTCTAAAAGCCATTTCACTCTTTCTCGAGAGAGATCAGTATATGCCTAACACACAGAAAGAATTTACTTTAGAATGTATCGAATACATTCTTCATCACAACTATTTTATGTATCAAGACTCCTTTTTCCTACAGATCAAGGGAACGGCCATGGGCACCAGATTCGCCCCCAGTTTTGCCAATTTGTTTATGGGCATGTTTGAGGAAAACTACATCTATAATTCCTCAATGGGGGCGAGTCTGGTGTTCTATGGCCGTTATATAGATGATCTTATCTTTCTATGGAGAGGGGATCAAACATCAGCTACAGCTTTTGTTGCATCGCTCAATGAGAATCAAATGGGTCTCAGTTTTACATCAGTTATACATGAAAAAACAATAGATTTCCTAGATCTATCTTTAAGTTGGGATAATGAGGGTATTTTTTGTTCAAAAACTTTTTTCAAAAGTGTGGATAGCAATAGCTATCTCAATTTCACTAGCAACCACCATAAAAAATGGCTAGCAAATATTCCTTATAGCCAATTCGAAAGGATTAAACGAAATTGCTCACACCTAGAAACCTTCGAACAACAGAGTAACATCATATATGAGAGATTTATTGACAAAGGATACCCAAAAAAACTCCTAGATGACTGTTTAAACAAAGCTAGATCATTAGATAGAAACACCCTTCTAGAGAAGAAATCCGGGAAAAGCAATATCAATAACACCCTACAGTCAGATCCTCTTTTCATAACCCAATACAATAATAATTATCGACAAATTCAACATATTTTGAACAAACACTGGCACATAGTATGTAGACACCCAATTCTAAAACCATTATTATCAGAACAACCCCGAATTGTGTATACCAGAGCGCCCACATTAAGAAGTAAATTGGCCCCCAGTAAAAAAGTAAAACATACAGTTTCTAATCCGAAAACAAAAAAAGCAAACCTTTTTCTAAAACAGGTGGGAATATATAAATGTGGCATGAAGAGATGCCAAACATGTAAATATATTACTTCAGGTAAAAAAACTTTTAAATCATTCTCAACAGGAGAAAGTTTTGAAATAACTAGATTTTTCAATTGCAACTCCAGTTATGTCATATATGTCCTAGAATGCATTTGTGGGGTACAATACGTGGGTCGCACCTCCAGGAAAGCTAGGACACGCTGGGGGGAACATTGGCGCAATTGCAAGAACTGTAAAAAGACCACTATCAAACACAGTATACCTGAACATTGCCTCCACAAACATGGGGGCAACCCATCTATATTCAAATTTTATCCGATAGACTTCATCCCCCCCTCCACAGACTATAACAGAATGATCTCACTCAGACAACGTGAGACTTTCTGGATACACAAACTTAAAACTTTGTATCCAGCAGGCCTCAACTCCAATTTAGATCTAGCTGCCTTTAATTAATAGTACATCTGTCTCATTTGCATTTTCGGCGTCCATTACATATACTGAACATAAAAGATGTTAATATCATATATACAAATACAATTACTTTCATCCTCTATCACATCATTACAAATAACCGTTCTCTATAGATCATACTAAGATATAAACATGTAGAAAATCATTTGTTCTAGGCGTGATTAAACCTTGCTTATATTCAGCATTCACATAAAAACTCCCCAAAAGACAAAACACTAAGTCCCTATTTACTTCTAGGATTAAAGAACAAATATAAAAAACCAGCACCTATTGAATTAGAATAAACCTATCTTGTTGAGTTTTTAATATACTCACAGATATCGGCAAATACGTTAAGTAAATATATATATTTAAATAGCGCAGACATCTTTTTCGGCAAACAAAAACAATCTGGGTTATTTGCAGATTTTTTTCCGCTTTTTTCGCCCTTTTTATTTTTTCCGTTTTTTTCGCTTTCGATTAAGACAGAAAGAAAAAAACCCACTCAAAAATCGAGTAACCTGTTTTTATATTACGAGAAAATATATATATTTTTGGACATAAACTTATCTAAACAATTTTAATATGTTTTTAACATTATTTCCTATTTGATATTTTATATAGACATATGTTTTTATCTAATCAGTTAGTTATTGTTGTTACATTTTTTAGAAATTATTCCATTCAGCCACTTAGAAGAATGTCTAACAAAATCGTCTCTTTGCAACAATGTTACCAATATGCTTATTGGTTCTGCTCTATCCAATCAGGTGATATGTACACCTTTTTAAATGTACCTGTTAACAATGTATGTAATTGATCTGATGAAACGGCCAGGAGCTAACGGCCGAGAAACGCGTTATCAGCTCCAAAAATAAAACCCCTTTTTTCCAGTTACTCAGCCTGGATTGAGTTTTATTTTATTTTCTTGTGCAAAGAGACGCACATTTCAGCCCTATAACAGTTCATACTGTTTACTGCTTAAGAGGTTCCGATTCCAACTGGAATAAACAAACAAACACCTTACCAAGTACGGCATCCAACAAAGGAGAGTTTGGGAATTTTGTCCTGGGATCGTAAGACACCGAGAGACCAGCACCTTATCGCTTTTGTCAGCTGAGAATGTCAGCCTGCTTGTATGCACTTTTTTAACGAAAAGTGCCACTTCACTTGTGAGTACCTGTCTTTTGGTTTATACTAAATCTTCCCACCTGTCTAGAGATATCTGCACTATGAGGCGCTCTCTTTTTCTCTTCACCATTTACATTTCATGGTGTTCTTCTCATAAATTCTCCTGGCATTCTTTTAGAATTCCTAGAATTTTGCAGTTTCTTCAGGATGGTCTGGATAAGGGTTTGTCTGCAAGTTCCTTGAAAGGACAAATCTCCGCTCTTTCTGTTTTATTTCACAGAAAAATTGCTATAATTCCTGATATACACTGTTTTGTACAGGCTTTAGTTCGTATTAAGCCTGTCATTAAGTCAATTTCTCCTCTTGGAGTCTTAATTTGGTTCTGAGGGCTTTACAGGCTCCTCCATTTCAACCTATGCATTCTTTGGACATTAAACTACTTTCTTGGAAAGTGTTGTTCCTTTTGGCTATCTCTTCTGCTAGAAGAGTTTCTGAGCTATCTGCTCTTTCTTGTGAGTCTCCTTTTCTGATTTTTCATCAGGATAAGGCAGTTTTGCGGACTTCTTTTCAATTTTTACCTAAGGTTGTGAATTCTAACAACATTAGTAGAGAAATTGTTGTCCCTTCTTTATGTCCTAATCCTAAGAATTCTTTGGAGAGATCCTTACATTCTTTGGATGTGGTAAGAGCTTTGAAATATTATGTGGAAGCTACTAAAAATCCAGGAAGACTTTTAGTCTATTTGTTTTATTTTCTGGTCCTAGGAAAGGTCAGAAAGCTTCTGCTGTTTCCTTGGCTTCGTGGTTGAAACTTTTGATTCATCAAGCTTATTTGGAGTCGGGTCAAACCCCGCCTCAGAGAATTACAGCTCATTCTACTAGATCAGTCTCTACTTCATGGGCTTTTAAGAATGAAGCTTCAGTCGATCAGATTTGCAAAGCAGCCACTTGGTCCTCTTTGCATACATTTACTAAATTCTACCATTTTGATGTATTTGCTTCTTCGGAAGCAGTTTTTGGTAGAAAAGTTCTTCAGGCAGCTGTTTCAGTTTGATTCTTCTGCTTTTGATTTAAGTTTTTTTCTTTTCAAAGTGAAAATAACTTATTTTTTGGGTTGTGGATTATTTTTTCAGCGTAATATAGCTGTTTTTATTTTATTCCCTCCCTCTCTAGTGACTCTTGAGTGGAAGACTCCACATCTTGGGTATTGATATCCCATATGTCACTAGCTCATGGACTCTTGCCAATTACATGAAAGAAAACATAATTTCTCCAACATAGGTGTGTCCGGTCCACGGCGTCATCCTTACTTGTGGGATATTCTCCTCCCCAACAGGAAATGGCAAAGAGCCCAGCAAAGCTGGTCACATGATCCCTCCTAGGCTCCGCCTACCCCAGTCATTCTCTTTGCCGTTGTACAGGCAACATCTCCACGGAGATGGCTTAGAGTTTTTTAGTGTTTAACTGTAGTTTTTATTATTCAATCAAGAGTTTGTTATTTTAAAATAGTGCTGGTATGTACTATTTACTCTGAAACAGAAAAGAGATGAAGATTTTTGTTTGTAAGAGGAAAATGATTTTAGCAACCGTTACTAAAATCGATGGCTGTTTCCACACAGGACTGTTGAGAGGAATTAACTTCAGTTGGGGGAAACAGTGAGCAGACTTTTGCTGCTTGAGGTATGACACATTCTAACAAGACCATGTAATGCTGGAAGCTGTCATTTTCCCTATGGGATCCGGTAAGCCATTTTTATTACATAAAGAAAAAAGGGCTTCACAAGGGCTTTTAAGACTGTAGACATTTTCTGGGCTAAAACGATTTATATATAAGCATATTTTATACCCCATAGCCTTGAGGAATTATTTTAATCTTGGGAACTATGTAAAATAACCGGCAGGCACTGTATTGGACACCTTATTCTCTAGGGGCTTTCCCTAATCATAGGCAGAGTCTCATTTTCGCGCCTCTATTGCGCACTTGTTTTTGGGAAGCATGACATGCAGATGCATGTGTGAGGAGCTCTGATACATAGAAAAGACTTTCTGAAGGCGTCATTTGGTATCGTATTCCCCTTTGGGCTTGGTTGGGTCTCAGCAAAGCAGATACCAGGGACTGTAAAGGGGTTAAATATAAAAACTGCTCCGGTTCCGTTATTTTAAGGGTTAAAGTTTCCAAATTTGGTGTGCAATACTCTTAAGGCTTTAAGACACTGTGGTGAAATTTTGGTGAATTTTGAACAATTCCTTCATACTTTTTCACATTTGCAGTAATAAAGTGTGTTCAGTTTAAAATTTAAAGTGACAGTAACGGTTTTATTTTAAAACGTTTTTTGTACTTTGTTATCAAGTTTATGCCTGTTTAACATGTCTGAACTACCAGATAGACTGTGTTCTGTATGTGGGGAAGCCAAGGTTCCTTCTCATTTAAATAGGTGTGATTTATGTGACACAAAATTTAGAGAAAATGATGCCCAAGATGATTCCTCAAGTGAGGGGAGTAAGCATGGTACTGCATCATCCCCTCCTTCGTCTACACCAGTCTTGCCCACTCAGGAGGCCCCTAGTACATCTAGTGCGCCAATACTCCTTACTATGCAACAATTAACGGCTGTAATGGATAATTCTATCAAAAACATTTTAGCCAAAATGCCCACTTATCAGCGAAAGCGCGACTGCTCTGTTTTAGAAAATACTGAAGAGCATGAGGACGCTGATGATATTGGTTCTCAAGTGCCCCTACACCAGTCTGAGGGGGCCAGGGAGGTTTTGTCTGAGGGAGAAATTTCAGATTCAGGGAAAATTTCTCAACAAGCTGAACCTGATGTGATTACATTTAAATTTAAATTGGAACATCTCCGCGCTCTGCTTAAGGAGGTGTTATCTACTCTGGATGATTGTGAGAATTTGGTCATTCCAGAGAAATTATGTAAAATGGACAAGTTCCTAGAGGTCCCGGGGCCCCCCGAAGCTTTTCCTATACCCAAGCGGGTGGCGGACATTGTAAATAAAGAATGGGAAAGGCCCGGTATACCTTTCGTCCCTCCCCCCATATTTAAAAAATTGTTTCCTATGGTCGACCCCAGAAAGGACTTATGGCAGACAGTCCCCAAGGTCGAGGGGGCGGTTTCTACTCTAAACAAACGCACCACTATACCCATAGAAGATAGTTGTGCTTTCAAAGATCCTATGGATAAAAAATTAGAAGGTTTGCTTAAAAAGATGTTTGTTCAGCAAGGTTACCTTCTACAACCAATTTCATGCATTGTTCCTGTCACTACAGCAGCGTGTTTCTGGTTCGATGAACTAGAAAAGGCGCTCAATAATAATTCTTCTTCTTATGAGGAGATTATGGACAGAATTCATGCTCTCAAATTGGCTAATTCTTTCACCCTAGACGCCACTTTGCAATTGGCTAGGTTAGCGGCGAAAAATTCTGGTTTTGCTATTGTGGCGCGCAGAGCGCTTTGGCTAAAATCTTGGTCAGCGGATGCGTCTTCCAAGAACAAATTGCTTAACATTCCTTTCAAGGGGAAAACGCTGTTTGGCCCTGACTTGAAAGAGATTATCTCTGATATCACTGGGGGCAAGGGCCACGCCCTTCCTCAGGATAGGTCTTTCAAAGCCAAAAATAAACCTAATTTTCGTCCCTTTCGCAGAAACGGACCAGCCCCAAGTGCTACGTCCTCTAAGCAAGAGGGTAATACTTCTCAAGCCAAGCCAGCCTGGAGGCCAATGCAAGGCTGGAACAAAGGAAAGCAGGCCAAGAAACCTGCCACTGCTACCAAGACAGCATGAGATGTTGGCCCCCGATCCGGGACCGGATCTGGTGGGGGGCAGACTCTCTCTCTTCGCTCAGGCTTGGGCAAGAGATGTTCTGGATCCTTGGGCACTAGAAATAGTCTCCCAAGGTTATCTTCTGGAATTCAAGGGGCTTCCCCCAAGGGGGAGGTTCCACAGGTCTCAATTGTCTTCAGACCACATAAAAAAACAGGCATTCTTACATTGTGTAGAAGACCTGTTAAAAATGGGAGTGATTCATCCTGTTCCATTAGGAGAACAAGGGATGGGGTTCTACTCCAATCTGTTCGTAGTTCCCAAAAAAGAGGGAACATTCAGACAGGAAGGTCAAGTCATGACCACGGTGGATTTAAAGGATGCGTATCTACATATTCCTATCCACAAGGAACATCATCGGTTCCTAAGGTTCGCATTCCTGGACAAGCATTACCAGTTTGTGGCACTTCCGTTCGGATTAGCCACTGCTCCAAGAATTTTCACAAAGGTACTAGGGTCCCTTCTAGCGGTGCTAAGACCAAGGGGCATTGCAGTAGTACCTTACTTGGACGACATTCTGATTCAAGCATCGTCCCTTCCACAAGCAAAGGCTCACACGGACATTGTTCTGGCCTTTCTCAGATCTCACGGGTGGAAAGTGAACGTAGAAAAAAGTTCGCTATCTCCGTCAACAAGGGTTCCCTTCTTGGGAACAATAATAGACTCCTTAGAAATGAGGATTTCTCCAACATAGGTGTGTCCGGTCCACGGCGTCATCCTTACTTGTGGGATATTCTCTTCCCCAACAGGAAATGGCAAAGAGCCCAGCAAAGCTGGTCACATGATCCCTCCTAGGCTCCGCCTACCCCAGTCATTCTCTTTGCCGTTGTACAGGCAACATCTCCACGGAGATGGCTTAGAGTTTTTTAGTGTTTAACTGTAGTTTTTCATTATTCAATCAAGAGTTTGTTATTTTCAAATAGTGCTGGTACGTACTATTTACTCAGAAACAGAAAAGAGATGAAGAATTCTGTTTGTATGAGGAAAATGATTTTAGCAACCGTAACTAAAATCCATGGCTGTTCCACACAGGACTGTTGAGAGCATTAACTTCAGTTGGGGGAACAGTTTGCAGTCTTTGCTGCTTGAGGTATGACACATTCTAACAAGACGATGTAATGCTGGAAGCTGTCATTTTCCCTATGGGATCCGGTAAGCCATGTTTATTACGATTGTAAATAAGGGCTTCACAAGGGCTTATTTAGACTGTAGACCTTTTTTGGGCTAAATCGATTGATATTAACACTTATTTAGCCTTGAGGAATCATTTATTCTGGGTATTTTGATATAATAATATCGGCAGGCACTGTTTTAGACACCTTATTCTTTAGGGGCTTTCCCAAAGCATAGGCAGAGTCTCATTTTCGCGCCGGTGTTGCGCACTTGTTTTTGAGAGGCATGGCATGCAGTCGCATGTGAGAGGAGCTCTGATACTTAGAAAAGACTTTCTGAAGGCGTCATTTGGTATCGTATTCCCCTTTGGGCTTGGTTGGGTCTCAGCAAAGCAGATACCAGGGACTGTAAAGGGGTTAAAGGTCAAAACGGCTCCGGTTCCGTTATTTTAAGGGTTAAAGCTTCCAAATTTGGTGTGCAATATTTTCAAGGCTTTAAGACACTGTGGTGAAAGTTTGGTGAATTTTGAACAATTCCTTCATGTTTTTTCGCAATTGCAGTAATAAAGTGTGTTCAGTTTAAAATTTAAAGTGACAGTAACGGTTTTATTTCAAAACGTTTTTTGTACTTTCTTATCAAGTTTATGCCTGTTTAACATGTCTGAACTACCAGATAGACTGTGTTCTGAATGTGGGGAAGCCAGAATTCCTATTCATTTAAATAAATGTGATTTATGTGATAATGACAATGATGCCCAAGATGATTCCTCAAGTGAGGGGAGTAAGCATGGTACTGCATCATTCCCTCCTTCGTCTACACGAGTCTTGCCCACTCAGGAGGCCCCTAGTACATCTAGCGCGCCAATACTCCTTACTATGCAACAATTAACGGCTGTAATGGATAATTCTGTCAAAAACATTTTAGCCAAAATGAACCCTGTTCAGCGTAAGCGTGGATGCTCTGTTTTAGTTACTGAAGAGCATGACGACGCTGATATTAATATCTCTGAAGGGCCCCTAACCCAATCTGAGGGGGCCAGGGAGGTTTTGTCTGAGGGAGAAATTACTGATTTAGGGAATATTTCTCAGCAGGCTGAATCTGATGTGATTACTTTTAAATTTAAATTGGAACATCTCCGCATTTTGCTTAAGGAGGTATTATCCACTCTGGATGATTGTGAAAATTTGGTCATCCCAGAGAAACTATGTAAAATGGACAAGTTCCTAGAGGTGCCGGGGCTCCCAGAAGCTTTTCCTATACCCAAGCGGGTGGCGGACATTGTTAATAAAGAATGGGAAAGGCCCGGTATTCCTTTCGTCCCTCCCCCCATATTTAAAAAATTGTTTCCTATGGTCGACCCCAGAAAGGACTTATGGCAGTCAGTCCCCAAGGTCGAGGGAGCGGTTTCTACTTTAAACAAACGCACCACTATTCCCATAGAGGATAGTTGTGCTTTCAAAGATCCTATGGATAAAAAATTAGAAGGTTTGCTTAAAAAGATGTTTGTTCAGCAGGGTTACCTTCTACAACCCATTTCATGCATTGTCCCTGTCACTACAGCCGCATATTTCTGGTTTGATGAACTGATTAAGGTGCTCGATAGTGACTCGCCTCCTTATGAGGAGATTATGGACAGAGTCAATGCTCTCAAATTGGCTAATTCTTTCACTCTTGACGCCTCTTTGCAATTGGCTAAGTTAGCGGCTAAGAATTCTGGGTTTGCTATTGTGGCGCGCAGAGCGCTTTGGTTGAAATTTTGGTCGGCTGATGCGTCTTCCAAGAACAAGCTACTAAACATTCCTTTCAAGGGGAAAACGCTGTTTGGTCCTGACTTGAAAGAGATTATCTCTGATATCACTGGGGGTAAGGGCCATGCCCTTCCTCAGGATCGGCCTTTCAAGGCAAAAAATAGACCTAATTTTCGTCCCTTTCGTAAAAACGGACCAGCCCAAGGTGCTACGTCCTCTAAGCAAGAAGGTAATACTTCTCAGGCCAAGCCAGCTTGGAGACCAATGCAAGGCTGGAACAAGGGAAAGCAGGCAAAGAAACCTGCCACTGCTACCAAGACAGCATGAAATATCGGCCCCCGATCCGGGACCGGATCTGGTGGGGGGCAGACTCTCTCTCTTCGCTCAGGCTTGGGCAAGAGATGTTCTGGATCCTTGGGCGCTAGAAATAGTCTCCCAGGGTTATCTTCTGGAATTCAAGGGACTTCCCCCAAGGGGAAGGTTCCACAGGTCTCAGTTGTCTTCAGACCACATAAAAAGACAGGCGTTCTTACTTTGCGTAGAAGACCTGTTAAAAATGGGAGTGATTCATCCTGTTCCATTGAGAGAACAAGGGATGGGGTTCTACTCCAATCTGTTCATAGTTCCCAAAAAAGAGGGAACATTCAGACCAATCCTAGATCTCAAGATCTTAAACAAATTTCTCAAGGTCCCATCTTTCAAGATGGAAACCATTCGAACTATCCTTCCTTCCATCCAGGAAGGTCAATTCATGACCACGGTGGATTTAAAGGATGCGTATCTACATATTCCTATCCACAAGGAACATCATCGGTTCCTAAGGTTTGCATTCCTGGACAAACATTACCAGTTCGTGGCGCTTCCTTTCGGATTAGCCACTGCTCCAAGGATTTTCACAAAGGTACTAGGGTCCCTTCTAGCTGTGCTAAGACCAAGGGGCATTGCAGTAGTACCTTACCTGGACGACATTCTGATTCAAGCGTCGTCCCTCCCTCGAGCAAAGGCTCACACGGACATCGTCCTGGCCTTTCTCAGATCGCACGGCTGGAAAGTGAACGTGGAAAAGAGTTCTCTATCCCCGTCAACAAGGGTTCCCTTCTTGGGAACAATTATAGACTCCTCAGAAATGAGGATTTTTCTAACAGAGGCCAGAAAGACAAAGCTCCTGGACTCTTGTCGAATACTTCATTCCGTTCCTCTTCCTTCCGTAGCTCAGTGCATGGAAGTGATCGGGTTGATGGTAGCGGCAATGGACATAGTTCCTTTTGCGCGCATTCATCTAAGACCGTTACAACTGTGCATGCTCAGTCAGTGGAATGGGGACTATACAGACTTGTCTCCAAAGATACAAGTAAATCAGAGGACCAGAGACTCACTCCGTTGGTGGCTGTCCCTGGACAACCTGTCACGAGGGATGACATTCCACAGACCAGAGTGGGTCATTGTCACGACCGACGCCAGTCTGATGGGCTGGGGCGCGGTCTGGGGATCCCTGAAAGCTCAGGGTCTTTGGTCTCGGGAAGAATCTCTTCTACCGATAAATATTCTGGAACTGAGAGCGATATTCAATGCTCTCAAGGCTTGGCCTCAGCTAGCGAGGACCAAGTTCATACGGTTTCAATCAGACAACATGACGACTGTTGCGTATATCAACCATCAGGGGGGAACAAGGAGTTCCCTAGCGATGGAAGAAGTGACCAAGATCATTCTATGGGCGGAGTCTCACTCCTGCCACCTGTCTGCTATCCACATCCCGGGAGTGGAAAATTGGGAAGCGGATTTTCTGAGTCGTCAGACATTGCATCCGGGGGAGTGGGAACTCCATCCGGAAATCTTTGCCCAAGTCACTCAACTTTGGGGCATTCCAGACATGGATCTGATGGCCTCTCGTCAGAACTTCAAAGTTCCTTGCTACGGGTCCAGATCCAGGGATCCCAAGGCGGCTCTAGTGGATGCACTAGTAGCACCTTGGACCTTCAAACTAGCTTATGTGTTCCCGCCGTTTCCTCTCATCCCCAGGCTGGTAGCCAGGATCAATCAGGAGAGGGCGTCAGTGATCTTGATAGCTCCTGCGTGGCCACGCAGGACTTGGTATGCAGATCTGGTGAATATGTCATCGGCTCCACCTTGGAAGCTACCTTTGAGACGAGACCTTCTTGTTCAGGGTCCGTTCGAACATCCGAATCTGGTTTCACTCCAGCTGACTGCTTGGAGATTGAACGCTTGATTTTATCGAAGCGAGGTTTCTCAGATTCTGTTATCGATACTCTTGTTCAGGCCAGAAAGCCTGTAACTAGAAAGATTTACCATAAAATTTGGAAAAAATATATCTGTTGGTGTGAATCTAAAGGATTCCCTTGGGACAAGGTTAAGATTCCTAGGATTCTATCCTTCCTTCAAGAAGGATTGGAAAAAGGATTATCGGCAAGTTCCCTGAAGGGACAGATTTCTGCCTTGTCGGTGTTACTTCACAAAAAACTGGCAGCTGTGCCAGATGTTCAAGCCTTTGTTCAGGCTCTGGTTAGAATCAAGCCTGTTTACAAACCTTTGACTCCTCCTTGGAGTCTCAATTTAGTTCTTTCAGTTCTTCAGGGGGTTCCGTTTGAACCCTTACATTCCGTTGATATTAAGTTATTATCTTGGAAAGTTTTGTTTTTAGTTGCAATTTCTTCTGCTAGAAGAGTTTCAGAATTATCTGCTCTGCAGTGTTCTCCTCCTTATCTGGTGTTCCATGCAGATAAGGTGGTTTTACGTACTAAACCTGGTTTTCTTCCAAAAGTTGTTTCTAACAAAAACATTAACCAGGAGATTATCGTACCTTCTCTGTGTCCGAAACCAGTTTCAAAGAAGGAACGCTTGTTGCACAATTTGGATGTTGTTCGCGCTCTAAAATTCTATTTAGATGCTACAAAGGATTTTAGACAAACATCTTCCCTGTTTGTTGTTTATTCAGGTAAAAGGAGAGGTCAAAAAGCAACTTCTACCTCTCTCTCTTTTTGGATTAAAAGCATCATCAGATTGGCTTACGAGACTGCCGGACGGCAGCCTCCCGAAAGAATCACGGCTCATTCCACTAGGGCTGTGGCTTCCACATGGGCCTTCAAGAACGAGGCTTCTGTTGATCAGATATGTAGGGCAGCGACTTGGTCTTCACTGCACACTTTTACCAAATTTTACAAGTTTGATACTTTTGCTTCTTCTGAGGCTATTTTTGGGAGAAAGGTTTTGCAAGCCGTGGTGCCTTCCATTTAGGTGACCTGATTTGCTCCCTCCCTTCATCCGTGTCCTAAAGCTTTGGTATTGGTTCCCACAAGTAAGGATGACGCCGTGGACCGGACACACCTATGTTGGAGAAAACAGAATTTATGTTTACCTGATAAATTTCTTTCTCCAACGGTGTGTCCGGTCCACGGCCCGCCCTGGTTTTTTAATCAGGTCTGATAATTTATTTTCTTTAACTACAGTCACCACGGTACCATATGGTTTCTCCTATGCTATTATTCCTCCTTAACGTCGGTCGAATGACTGGGGTAGGCGGAGCCTAGGAGGGATCATGTGACCAGCTTTGCTGGGCTCTTTGCCATTTCCTGTTGGGGAAGAGAATATCCCACAAGTAAGGATGACGCCGTGGACCGGACACACCGTTGGAGAAAGAAATTTATCAGGTAAACATAAATTCTGTTTTTTCTGACAGAGGCCAGAAAATCAAAACTTCTAAACTCTTGTCAAATACTTCATTCTGTTCCTCTTCCTTCCATAGCGCAGTGCATGGAAGTAATAGGTTTGATGGTAGCGGCAATGGACATAGTTCCTTTTGCGCGAATTCATCTAAGACCATTACAACTGTGCATGCTCAGTCAGTGGAATGGGGACTATACAGACTTTGTCTCCGATGATACAAGTAGATCAGAGGACCAGAGATTCACTCCGTTGGTGGCTGTCCCTGGACAACCTGTCACAGGGGATGAGCTTCCGCAGACCAGAGTGGGTCATTGTCACGACCGACGCCAGTCTGGTGGGCTGGGGCGCGGTCTGGGGACCCCTGTAAGCTCAGGGTCTTTGGTCTCGGGAAGAATCTCTTCTCCCGATAAATATTCTGGAACTGAGAGCGATATTCAATGCTCTCAAGGCTTGGCCTCAGCTAGCAAAGGCCAAGTTCATACGGTTTCAATCAGACAACATGACGACTGTTGCGTACATCAACCATCAGGGGGGAACAAGGAGTTCACTGGCGATGGAAGAAGTGACCAAAATCATTCAATGGGCGGAGACTCACTCCTGCCACTTGTCTGCAATCCACATCCCAGGAGTGGAAAATTGGGAAGCGGATTTTCTGAGTCGTCAGTCATTTCATCCGGGGGAGTGGGAACTCCATCCGGAAATCTTTGCCCAAATTACTCAATTGTGGGGCATTCCAGACATGGATCTGATGGCCTCTCGTCAGAACTTCAAGGTTCCTTGCTACGGGTCCAGATCCAGGGATCCCAAGGCGACTCTAGTAGATGCACTAGTAGCACCTTGGACCTTCAAACTAGCTTATGTATTCCTGCCGTTTCCCCTCATCCCCAGGCTGGTAGCCAGGATCAATCAGGAGAGGGCATCGGTGATCTTGATAGCTCCTGCGTGGCCACGCAGGACTTGGTATGCAGACCTGGTGAATATGTCATCGGCTCCACCATGGAAGCTACCTTTGAGACGAGACCTTCTTGTTCAAGGTCCGTTCGAACATCCGAATCTGGTCTCACTCCAACTGACTGCTTGGAGATTGAACGCTTGATCTTATCAAAGCGAGGGTTCTCAGATTCTGTCATTGATACTCTTGTTCATGCCAGAAAGCCTGTAACTAGAAAAATCTACCACAAAATATGGAAAAAATATATCTGTTGGTGTGAATCTAAAGGATTCCCTTGGGACAAGGTAAAAATTCCTAAGATTCTATCCTTTCTTCAAGAAGGTTTGGAGAAAGGATTATCTGCAAGTTCTTTGAAGGGACAGATTTCTGCCTTGTCTGTGTTACTTCACAAAAAGCTGGCAGCTGTGCCAGATGTTCAAGCCTTTGTTCAGGCTCTGGTTAGAATCAAGCCTGTTTACAAACCTTTGACTCCTCCTTGGAGTCTCAATTTAGTTCTTTCAGTTCTTCAGGGGGTTCCGTTTGAACCCTTACATTCCGTTGATATTAAGTTATTATCTTGGAAAGTTTTGTTTTTGGTTGCAATTTCTTCTGCTAGAAGAGTTTCAGAATTATCTGCTCTGCAGTGTTCTCCTCCTTATCTGGTGTTCCATGCAGATAAGGTGGTTTTACGTACTAAACCTGGTTTTCTTCCGAAAGTTGTTTCTAACAAAAACATTAACCAGGAGATAGTCGTGCCTTCTTTGTGTCCGAATCCAGTTTCAAAGAAGGAACGTTTGTTGCACAATTTGGATGTAGTTCGTGCTCTAAAATTCTATTTAGATGCTACAAAGGATTTTAGACAAACATCTTCTTTGTTTGTTGTTTATTCTGGTAAAAGGAGAGGTCAAAAAGCAAGGGAGAAAGGTTTTGCAAGCCGTGGTGCCTTTCATCTAGGTGACCTGATTTGCTCCCTCCCTTCATCCGTGTCCTAAAGCTTTGGTATTGGTTCCCACAAGTAAGGATGACGCCGTGGACCGGACACACCTATGTTGGAGAAAACAGAATTTATGTTTACCTGATAAATTACTTTCTCCAACTGTGTGTCCGGTCCACGGCCCGCCCTGGTTTTTTAATCAGGTCTGATAATTTATTTTCTTTAACTACAGTCACCACGGTATCATATGATTTCTCCTATGCAAATATTCCTCCTTTACGTCGGTCGAATGACTGGGGTAGGCAGAGCCTAGGAGGGATCATGTGACCAGCTTTGCTGGGCTCTTTGCCATTTCCTGTTGGGGAGGAGAATATCCCACAAGTAAGGATGACGCCGTGGACCGGACACACCGTTGGAGAAAGTAATTTATCAGGTAAACATAAATTCTGTTTTTATATTATGAGAAAAACATAAAGCTTAGTGTAAGCAACAATGTACAGTTTCAACAATATAGGTGAGTTAGTGTTGAGTCCGATAAGTTTGTTTCCTGAGCTATGTGGCGCAGCCAAGCCTCATATATAACCATAAAACATAAACAAATACAACATTAAAACAACAATTAGTGGTTAATGTCGACCAAAGGGTAGGGTTGAGGCCCGAAGGCGTCATATCATTGATTACATTAAGGTACCTGCCAGCATCCGGTTAGAGATTGACTTACAACAGTACATGTTTCTCCTCCTTTGGTAATGCTCAGTGTCCTCACTCAAGAAGTGGAAACTGAAATAGTGATTGGTACAATAACAGTGGTAGTTAAACCTAATGAATCAAGTCTCCCTTCCATAGGAAAATGCACGTGTCGGCGGGTGAGTGCAGTCACAGTCAGGGAGTTGCCTCGCCCAGGCTATGATCTATATAATGTCAGTGTAATCTGTCAGTTGTCTGAGTCAGGTCCCTGTAGGCACCAGCGACCATGTAGGTTTTCATTTAGGATGAATGCAGAATGTTGGAAGGGCTGTAGCAGTTTTTTCCTTAGACCACCTGGCAGGTAAAGTAAATATGCTTCCCATTTAACTATAAATGCCTTTACTCTAGCTTCACGGTCCCCCTGGGTGTCTGCATGTTCTATCAGTAGCTGTTGGTATAATGCATGGGTAAGCTTTTTAAAAGGAGGTTCTCTAGTTCTGACCCAGTATTGTAGAATTAATTTCCTGGCCATCAGCACAACTAAGTTTAGAAATCTTTGATGGTTACGTGTTATAGAGGTGTCCTGGAAGAAGAGTACATGTGCTGCTGTCAATTTTATATTAGTTTTAAGTATCTTGGACAGCCAGAATTTAACCTTGCCCCAAAATCTCTGAACCTTGGGGCAGCCCCAAACCAGGTGTACCATATATGTGGTGGGTATTGAACATTTGGGGCATTCATCCACAGCGTCTTTAACCCATTTGGATCTGATTTTGGGAGTTATGTATGCTTGATGTAGTAATTTTATTTGAGATTCACGTAGGTAAGAGGATAGTGTGGCTGTCCTGACTGCCAGTATACTATGTGTGATATGGTCTTGTGTGACCTCCGGAATCCCCTGTCCCTGCCACTTGAGTGTAATATTCTGCATTGTTTGCGTCTCATTATATGTCATTATTAGTTTATAAATGGGCGTGATAGAGTGTGTTCCTTGAGAGGCCAAAGTACAGAGAGTAACAATTTTGGTTACGTCTAAGGACGCCAGGCCTTCCGTTAGTAGACTCTGAACATAATGTCGGCTCTGAAAGTAGGCAAACCTGTGTGCGCCAGGGAGATTATATTGTGCTTGTAGGTCTGGGAAAGGAATTATTTGATGCGTTGCGGGGTTAATCAGTTGTGCTACTATTGTCAATCCCTGACGTTCCCAGTCTTTAAAGACAGCGGTCGTGTATCCCGGTATGAAGTTGGGGTTGCCTTGAAGAGGTAGGTATTTACTAAATGTAAATGTCATCCCCCATGTTTTACAAAGTCTGGCCCATGCCCTCAGTGGGTCCCTGAATAGTATGTTTTGCTTGATTTGTGGGGGAATGGATGGTAGCGGGGTATGTGGCAAAAAAGCAGGGTGTGTGGGAGCTAGTAATTCTTTTTCCACTGGGTGACAGAAATAATCAGTGTGCCAACCAGCCCTCAATCACCTTTACCAAAGACGCCCAGTTGTACCATTTAAGATTTGGGAGACTAAGCCCACCCGAGCCAATTGGCATTGCTAAGTGTAACCTGTTGATCCTTGGCTTCCCATGTCGCCACACAAACGTGCCAAACAGGGTTGCCAGTTCACTTAAATCTCTTTTTGTTAGCAAAATAGGAAGCATCTGGAGGGGATAGAGCAGTTTTGGTAGGATAAGCATTTTTAAAAGTTGGATTCTACCTGTGCGTGACAGTGGTAGGTTTCTCCATCCTTTCACTTGGTTTTGGATGAGGGTTATTGTTTTGCCTATGTTTAGGTGGTATAATTTGTTAGTGTCAACGTGGAGGTGGATCCCTAGGTATGTGAAGTGACCTGCAGTTATTTTCAGGTCAATGTCTTGTAGTGGGATTTTTTGGGTATTAAGTAGCCACGTTAGTTCCGATTTATCTATATTTATTTTGTAGCCTGATAATGGCACCAAATTTAGTTAACTTATGTAACAGTTTGGGTACATTGTTGTGAGAGTTAGGAACATATAGAAGAAAGTCGTTGGCGTAAAGTGATAAGTGTATGATTTGTCTATGAATTTTCAGACCTTCGCTACTTTGGCGAATGTGACATGCCAAGGGTTCTATCGCCAAGTCAAAGAGCAACGGGGACAAGGGACACCCCTGTCTAGTCCCCCTTTCCAGTAGGAATGACGGGGATGTTTGGCCATTGACAATTACCGAAGCAGAGGGCGAGGTATATAGTTGTTGGAGTACATTGAGGAAGTTCCCAGATATGCTGAATTTTTCTAAGGAGGTTTAGAGGTGGTCCCATTCTATTCTATCAAACGCCTTCTCAGCGTCAATGGCGAGAAGGCATGCGTCTGTATTGGGTCTTTGAAAGTCATGGTAGTATGAGTTGTTATAGTGGGATATGACAGCTAGCGTTTTCCTGATGTTAATTACTGAGGTGCGGCGTTTGATGAAGCCGGTCTGATCTGGGTGTATTATGTCTGGGAGCATTTCCGCCAGTCTGTCCGCCAATATCTCTGTAAACAGTTTGTAGTCACTGTTGAGCAAAGAGATCGGCCTGTATGAGGAGGGAAGCGTGTGGTCTCTGTTCGGTTTAGGGATTATGCATATATTAGCGCCTGTAAATCTTGGGTCTGGTATTGATGTACCTTGTAAGTAGCTAGTGTAGGTGTCGGCTAACACTGATGCTATATCTGGACTTAGAATCTTATAGTACTCTATTGGAAGTGAATCTGGACCTGCAGCTTTCCCTAATTTTGAACTACCAATGGCGCGTATCACTTCTTGTACATGTATGGGGGCATTAAGACTGTCTTTTTGAGCATCAGAAAGTCGAGGTACTGTAACGCTGCGCCAAAATGTGTGTTTATCTTCTTCGTTTATAATCTGTTTAGTGTATAGAGATTTGTAATAATCTGTAAATACTTCCATTATGTCCTTGGTGTTTGTCTTAAGGTGTGTTCCAGACTTAATTGCAGCTATGATGGATTTAGGCGTATGAAGTCTCACCAGATTTGCTAGGAGCTTGCCAGCTTTGTTGCCGTGGCGGTAAAACCTACCCTGTCTGTGCAGATTGAACTTGTAATCAAGAATGTGCAAGTGTGTGTCGCTCTCTTTCTTGGCGTCATAGTATTTCTGGCGATTCGCTGCTGTAGGGTTAGTTAGATAGATGTTGTAGGCATTAGTTAGCTCTGAAAGGAGCTGTGTAGTGACTTTTTTTGAGACTTAAAATGGTGTGCTGTGTATGCAGTGATTTTACCTCTTATAACTGCCTTAGAGGCATGCCAAAACAGGTCAAGATTGTCCCTATGCTGTCCATTGTCGAAGGTATATTCCAGCCAAAACGCCTTCAGGTGTTGTCTAAAATCTGCATTAGCGTACAAGTAGGATGGGAACCTCCATGTCTTTTTAGTAGATTCTGTTCTAAAAGGCTGAAGCTTTATTCTTATGGGGGCATGATCTGATATCGTGATTGGGAGAATGGATGTGTTTATTATGTTTGGTGTAATTTGCGGGGAAGTGAGGAAAAAGTCTATACGGGAGAAGGTGTGGTGCGTCTTAGAGACACACGTATAATCCCTTTGATCAGGGTGTTGAGATCTCCACAGATCCTGTAGTCCCAGTCCATCTCTAAACATAGATATTATTTGTATTTCCTGTTTGTGTTTGGAATGTATTCCCCTCCTTGTACTAGGTTGGGATGGGTCAAAAAACCTGTCTAGCGGGTATGCCTGTGCCATGTTGAAGTCCCCCCCCCCCCCCACTATTACTGGAGATTCCGAGTGTTGGGCTATGAGGGATTGCAAGGATGACCAGAAAAGTTGGTCAGAGTGATTTGGGCCATAAACGTTACATAGTTGAAAAGTATGTGTGTTTATGTGAAGTGAAGATGTAGCGGCCTTGCTTGTCAATCTTTGTGTTGAAAAAGAGAGGTTAATGCATATATCAATTCCTATGTGTATGAGAAGAAGGTATCCCTTAATTAGATCATGTAAACAACCTGCTTCAAGAGTGAGAAAAAGGGAGAACAAACTAAATAGAAAAACATAGTAAACATCAACAATAATTTTAAATAACATGTCCCTTAGTGAACCAAGGGGTTCAGAGTTGTGGATGGTTATCCACAGGAGGGTCCATTCCTGAGATAGGAACATGTCCTGCAATGTGGCGGCTTTGAGGGTAGCAGCGGCCACATCAGGGAGGGCACCTGTTTCCAAGGCCTCCCTGTACTTGCAACAGTTATCCTGTCTAGGACCCATCACTCCAAGTAGGTCTTAGGTTGTCCGGTGGCAGAAGTAGGTTTATGTGTCAGCTTGCGGTTTCTCAGCATCTAAATAGGATTTCAGTTCTTTGGGGGAACGGAAGAACTTATCCCCTCTGGGGGTTTGTAGCTGGAGCTTAGCAGGATACAGAAGCGCCACTTGTCTGCCCTCTTTATACAATTGAAAACAGTAGGGTGCAAACTCTTTGCGCAACTTGGATACATCTGCAGAGAAATCCTGGAATAACAGCAGTTTTTTCCCCTCATATAGAACCTCTGCATTATGTGATCTGTATGCCCTCAGCAAGATGAGTTTTTCTTGATAATTTAAGCACTTAAAGATGACCTGCCGTGGTCTGGTGGAGGCTCTGGTAGAGAGTCCATTGTCAGGACCGATGCTGTGTGCTCTTTCCACATCCAGTGGAAGACGGTCTGGGTCTACGCCCAGGAGCCTGGGGAAGGTTAAAGCTGTGAACTCCAGTAGGTCTTTATTCTTGATATGCTCTGGGATTCCGACTATGCGGAGGTTATTGCGCCTGCTCCGATTCTCAAGGTCGTCTACCTTGTCTTGTAAAGCTTGGTTTTGCCGTAGAGGTGTCATTTTGGCGGTCTTCCATGTCTGAGATTCTCTGTTCCGCTTGGTTCATTCGTGTAGAAAATTGGCGCACCTCACTGGTCAGAGTGTCCATACCAGCTTGGAGGGATTCCATTTTAGGAAGAAAAAAAGACTTTAATTCTTGTAGCAAGTTTGATGAGTCACTTAATGTTAGGCGAGAGGTGTTTGGAGACGGTGGATTTTCCATCTTAGTCTCTGTATTATGTCGTTGTCTCCTGTCTGTGTGCTTGGCTTTTGCAGTCATCTTACCCTCCAATGTGTTAGATAGAGGTTTAAAGTATTGATCAACCTTCATATGAAGTGCAGTGAATAAGAGAAATATAACAACAAAAGTTCAGATGAGTGTTCAAAATTGGAGCTAAAGGCCCCTAGGTGGCACTGCTGTATTACAGTTGGGGGGGGAGAGGGGTTTGAGATGTATGTGAGACAGAGCCTGCAATTGTATGGAAGACTATAGCAAGCCTATTTGACTGTGGTGTGATCTAATATTGTAGCCTTAATTATAACACTTCAGCTCTTCAAGTTTTAAGTCCCTTACTAGTACAAATAAAATGTTCTGCAGCTGTCTCAAAGCTGGCACACTGTGTTTCTTAATGCTGGGATATGAAGCTTTCTTTTTTTTTTTTGTATCAAGCCTCAGGGACCTCAAAGTTCCAGTCAAATTGGAGTACGCTGCACTTTTTATTGGATTAATCAAGGCAGACAAGTAAAGACCCCACTCTCCCCCATATTGTCTCTGTAGTTCCTAGTATATATAGTATATGAAAACCACTGAAACGATTAAGCCATTTATGCCTTACCGGCTTCTTACAGTCAGTGTCCAGTATGCTGTTTCTGTATGCTCAGCTTCCAGCACTACCAGGTCGCATACACCGTCTCTCCTGCAATCTCCCTCTCTACCGGAGCAGCTTCTGGTCCTTGCCTGAGCCAGCACGTTTGTTAATGCTGGGGAGGCCCTTCCAAAATGGCGCCCGCGTGTGTGACAAGTTGCGCAGCGTGGCGCAGTATAAGATGCTTCTCGGGGCTAGGGCGATCTTCTGCCCTGCACGGCTTCTTTCTCCAACATAGGTGTGTCCGGTCCACGGCGTCATCCTTACTTGTGGGATATTCTCTTCCCCAACAGGAAATGGCAAAGAGCCCAGCAAAGCTGGTCACATGATCCCTCCTAGGCTCCGCCTACCCCAGTCATTCTCTTTGCCGTTGTACAGGCAACATCTCCACGGAGATGGCTTAGAGTTTTTTAGTGTTTAACTGTAGTTTTTATTATTCAATCAAGAGTTTGTTATTTTGAAATAGTGCTGGTATGTACTATTTACTCAGAAACAGAAAAGAGATGAAGAATTCTGTTTGTATGAGGAAAATGATTTTAGCAACCGTCACTAAAATCCATGGCTGTTCCACACAGGACTGTTGAGAGCAATTAACTTCAGTTGGGGGAACAGTGTGCAGTCTCTTGCTGCTTGAGGTATGACACATTCTAACAAGACGATGTAATGCTGGAAGCTGTCATTTTCCCTATGGGATCCGGTAAGCCATGTTTATTACGATCGTAAATAAGGGCTTCACAAGGGCTTATTAAAACTGTAGACTTTTTCTGGGCTAAATCGATTCATTATTAACACATATTTAGCCTTGAGGAATCATTTTATCTGGGTATTTTGATATAATAATATCGGCAGGCACTGTTTTAGACACCTTATTCTTAGGGGCTTTCCCAAAGCATAAGCAGAGCCTCATTTTCGCGCCGGTGTGGCGCACTTGTTTTTGAGAGGCATGGCATGCAGTCGCATGTGAGAGGAGCTCTGATACTTAGAAAATACTTTCTGAAGGCGTCATTTGGTATCGTATTCCCCTTTGGGCTTGGTTGGGTCTCAGCAAAGCAGATACCAGGGACTGTAAAGGGGTTAAAGTTCAAAACGGCTCCGGTTCCGTTATTTTAAGGGTTAAAGCTTCCAAATTTGGTGTGCACTTTTAAGGCTTTAAGACACTGTGGTGAAAATTTGGTGAATTTTGAACAATTCCTTCATGTTTTTTCGCAATTGCAGTAATAAAGTGTGTTCAGTTTAAAATTTAAAGTGACAGTAACGGTTTTATTTTAAAACGTTTTTTGTACTTTGTTATCAAGTTTATGCCTGTTTAACATGTCTGAACTACCAGATAGACTGTGTTCTGAATGTGGGGAAGCCAGAATTCCTATTCATTTAAATAAATGTGATTTATGTGATAATGATAATGATGCCCAAGATGATTCCTCAAGTGAGGGGAGTAAGCATGGTACTGCATCATTCCCTCCTTCGTCTACACGAGTCTTGCCCACTCAGGAGGCCCCTAGTACATCTAGCGCGCCAATACTCCTTACTATGCAACAATTAACGGCTGTAATGGATAATTCTGTCAAAAACATTTTAGCCAAAATGAACACTTATCAGCGTAAGCGCGGCTGCTCTGTTTTAGATACTGAAGAGCATGACGACGCTGATAATAATATTTCTTTCATGTAATTAACAAGAGTCCATGAGCTAGTGACGTATGGGATATACATTCCTACCAGGAGGGGCAAAGTTTCCCAAACCTTAAAATGCCTATAAATACACCCCTCACCACACCCACAAATCAGTTTTACAAACTTTGCCTCCAAGGGAGGTGGTGAAGTAAGTTTGTGCTAGATTCTACGTTGATATGCGCTCCGCAGCAAGTTGGAGCCCGGTTTTCCTCTCAGCGTGCAGTGAATGTCAGAGGGATGTGAAGAGAGTATTGCCTATTGAATGCAGTGATCTCCTTCTACGGGGTCTATTTCATAAGGTTCTCTGTTATCGGTCGTAGAGATTCATCTCTTACCTCCCTTTTCAGATCGACGATATACTCTTATATTTACCATTTCCTCTACTGATTCTCGTTTCAGTACTGGTTTGGCTTTCTACAAACATGTAGATGAGTGTCCTGGGGTAAGTAAGTCTTATTTTCTGTGACACTCTAAGCTATGGTTGGGCACTTTATTTATAAAGTTCTAAATATATGTATTCAAACATTTATTTGCCTTGACTCAGAATGTTCAACTTTCCTTATTTCCAGACAGTCAGTTTCATATTTGGGATTATGCATTGAATTATCATATTTTTTCTTACCTCAAAAATTTGACTTTTTTCCCTGTGGGCTGTTAGGCTCGCGGGGGCTGAAAATGCTTCATTTTATTGCGTCATTCTTGGCGCGGACTTTTTTGGCGCAAAAATTATTTTCCGTTTCCGGCGTCATACGTGTCGCCGGAAGTTGCGTCATTTTTTGACGTTATTTTGCGTCAAAGATGTCGGCGTTCCGGATGTGGCGTCATTTTTGGCGCCAAAAGCATTTAGGCGCCAAATAATGTGGGCGTCTTTTTTGGCGCTAAAAAATATGGGCGTCATTTTTGTCTCCACATTATTTAAGTCTCATTATTTATTGCTTCTGGTTGCTAGAAGCTTGTTCACTGGCATTTTTTTCCCATTCCTGAAACTGTCATTTAAGGAATTTGATCAATTTTGCTTTATATGTTGTTTTTTTCTTTTACATATTGCAAGATGTTCCACGTTGCAACTGAGTCAGAAGTTACTACAGGAAAATCACTGCACAGTGCTGGAGCTACCAAGCTAAGTCTGCTATAAACTTTTGGTATCTGTTTCTCCAGCTGTTATTGTATTGCATGTCATGTCAAACTTATTAATGCAGATAAAATTTCCTTTAGTACTGTTACATTACCTGTTGCTGTCCGTCAACATCTAATTTTCAGAGTGTTCCTGATAACATAAGAGATTTTATTTTTTAAATCCATTAAGAAGGTTATGTCTGTTATTTCTCCTTCTAGTATACATAAAAGTCTTTTAAAACTTCTCTTTTTTTCAGATGAATTTTTAAATGAACATCATCATTCTGATACTGATAATGGTTCTTCTGGTTCAGAGGTTTCTGTCTCAGAGGTTGATGCTGATAAATCTTTGTATTTGTTCAAGATGGAATTTATTCGTTCTTTACTTAAAGAAGTGTTATTTGCATTAGAAATAGAGGATTCTGGTCCTCTTGATACTAAATGTAAACGTTTAAATAAGGTTTTTAAATCTCCTGTAGTTATTCCAGAAGTGTTTTATCTCCCTGATGCTATTTCTGAAGTAATTTCCAGGGAATGGAATAATTTGGGTAATTTATTTACTCCTTCTAGACGTTTAAGCAAATTATATCCTGTGCCATCTGACAGATTAGAGTTTGTTGGGACAAAAATCCCTAAGGTTATGGGGCTGTCTCTACTCCTGCTAATGTACTACTATTCCTATGGCAGATAGTACTTCATTTAAGGATCCTTTAGATAGGAAAATTGAATCCTTTCTAAGAAAAGCTTACTTATGTTCAGGTAATCTTCTTAGACCTGCTATATTTTTAGCGGATGTTGCTGCAGCTTCAACTTTTTTGGTTAGAAGCTTTAGCGCAACAAGTAACAGATCATAATTTTATAGCATTATTATTATTCTATAACATGCTAATAATTTTATTGGTGATACCATCTTTTGATATCATTAGAGTTGATGTCAGGTATATGTCTCTAGCTATTTTAGCTAGAAAAGCTTTATGGATTAAACTTGGAATGCTGACATGTCTTCTAAGTCAACTTTGCTTTCCCTTTCTTTCCAGGGTAAATAATCATTTCGTTCCTTTCCTCACAACAAGGAACAAAAGCCTGATCCTTCATCCTCAGGAGCGGTATCAGTTTGGAAACTATTTCCAGTTTGGAATATATCCAAGCCTTATAGAAACCTATAGCCAGCTCCTAAGTACCTATGAAGGTGCGGCCCTTATTCCAGCTCAGCTGGTATGGGGCAGATTACGTTTTCTTCAAAGAAATTTGGATCAATTCCGTTCTTAATCTCTGGTTTCAGAAACATTGTTTCAGAAAGGTACAGAATTGGCTTCAAGTTAAGGCCTCCTGCTAAGAGATTCTTTTCTTTCCCGTGTCCCAATTGACACAGCAAGGCTCAGCATTTCTGAAATGTGTTTCAGATCTAGAGTTGGCTGGAGTATTTATGCCAGTTCCAGTTCTGGAACAGGGGCTGGGGTTTTATTTTATCTCTTCATTGTACCAAAGAAGGTCAATTCCTTCAGACCAGTTCTGGATCTATCATTATTGAATCGTTATGTTAGGATACCAACATTCAAGATGGTTACTGTAGGACTATCCTGCCTTTTGTTTAGCAAGGGCATTATATGTCTACAATAGATTTACAGGATGTGTATCTGCATATTCCGATTCATCCAGATCACTTTTAGTGTCTGAGATTCTCTTTTTAGACAAGCATTACCAGTTTTGTGGCTCTACTATTTGGCCTAGCCTCAGTTCCAAGAATTTTTTTCAAAGGTTCTCGGTGCCCTTCTTTCTGTAATCAGAGAATAGGGTTTTGGTATTTCCTTATTTGGACGATATCTTGGTACTTGCTCAGTCTTCTCATTTTCGAAGAATCTCATACGAATCGACTTGTGTTGTTTCTTCAAGTTCATGGTTGGAGGATCAATTTACCATTCAGTTTATTGATTCCTCAGACAAGGGTAACCTTTTTAGGTTTCTAGATAAATTCAGTGTCTATGACTCTGTCCTTGTCAGACAAGAGAAGTTTAACATTGATATCAGCTTGTCAAAACCTTCAGTCACAATCATTCCCTTTGGTAGCCTTATGCATGGAAATGTTGGATCTTAGGACTGCCGCATCAGATGCGATCTCCTTTGCTCGTTTTCACATGCGACCTCTTCAGCTCTGTATGCTGAACCAATGGTGCAGGGATTACTCAAAGATATCTCAATTAATATCTTTAAACCGATTTTACGACACTCTCTGACATGGTGGACAGATCACCATCGTTTAGTTCAGGGGGCTTCTTTGTTCTTCCGACCTGGACTATAATCTCAACAGATACGAGTCTTACAGGTTGGGGAGCTGTGTGGGGGTATCTGACGGCACAAGGGGTTTGGGAATCTCAGGAGGTGAGATTTCCGATCAATATTTTGGAACCCCGTGCAATTTTCAGAGCTCTTCAGTCTTGGCCTCTTCTGAAGAGAGAGTTGTTCATTGTTTTCAGATAAGACATTGTCACAACTGTGGCATACATCAATCATCAAGGAGGGACTCACAGTCCTCTGGCTATGAAAGAAGTATCTCGAATTTTGGTTTGGGCGGAATCCAGCTCCTGTCTAATCTCTGCGGTTTATATCCCAGGTATGGACAATTGGAAAGCGGATTATCTCAGTCGCCAAACGTTGCATCCGGGCGAATGGTCTCTTCACCCAGAGGTATTTCTTCAGATTGTTCAAATGTGGGAACTTCCAGAAATAGATCTGATGGCTTCTCATCTAAACAAGAAACTTCCCAGGTATCTGTCCAGATCCCGGGATCCTCAGGCGGAGGCAGTGGATGCATTTTCACTTCCTTGGAAGTATCATCCTGCCTATATCTTTCCGCCTCTAGTTCTTCTTCCAAGAGTAATCTCCAAGATTCTGAAGGAATGCTCGTTTGTTCTGCTGGTAGCTCCGGCATGGCCTCACAGGTTTTGGTATGCGGATCTTGTCCGGATGGCCTCTTGCCAACCGTGGACTCTTCCGTTAAGACTAGACCTTTTGTCTCAAGGTCCTTTTTTCCATCAGGATCTGAAATCCTTAAATTTAAAGGTATGGAGATTGAACGCTTGATTCTTGGTCAAAGAGGTTTCTCTGACTCTGTGATTAATACTATGTTACAGGCTCGTACATCTGTATCCAGAGAGATATATTATAGAGTCTGGAAGACTTATATTTCTTGGTGTCTTTCTCATAATTTTTCTTGGCATTCTTTTAGAATACCGAGAATATTACAATTTCTTCAGGATGGTTTAGATAAGGGTTTGTCCGCAAGTTCCTTGAAAGGTCAAATCTCTGCTCTTTCTGTTCTTTTTCACAGAAAGATTGCTATTCTTCCTGATATTCATTGTTTTGTACAAGCTTTGGTTTGTATAAAGCCTGTCATTAAGTCAATTTCTCCTCCTTGGAGTTTGAATTTGGTTCTGGGGGCTCTTCAAGCTCCTCCACTTTGAACCTATGCATTCATTGGATATTAATTACTTTCTTGGAAAGTTTTGTTCCTTTTGGCCATCTCTTCTGCCAGAAGAGTTTCTGAATTATCTGCTCTTTCTTATGAGTCTCCTTTTCTGATTCTTCATCAGGATAAGGCGGTGTTGCGAACTTCTTTTGAATTTTTACCTAAAGTTGTGAATTCCAACAACATTAGTAGAGAAATTGTGGTTCCTTCATTATGTCCTAATCCTAAGAATTCTAAGGAGAAATCGTTGCATTCTTTGGATGTTGTTAGAGCTTTGAAATATTATGTTGAAGCTACGAAATCTTTCTGTAAGACTTCTAGTCTATTTGTTTTCTTTTCCGGTTCTAGGAAAGGCCAGAAAGCTTCTGCCATTTCTTTGGCATCTTGGTTGAAATCTTTAATTCATCTTGCCTATGTTGAGTCGGGTAAAATTCCGCCTCAGAGAATTACAGCTCATTCTACTAGGTCAGTATCTACTTCCTGGGCGTTTAGGAATGAAGCTTCGGTTGACCAGATCTGCAAAGCAGCAACTTGGTCCTCTTTGCATACTTTTACTAAATTCTACCATTTTGATGTATTTTCTTCTTCTGAAGCAGTTTTTGGTAGAAAAGTTCTTCAGGCAGCGGTTTCAGTTTGAATCTTCTGCTTATGTTTTTTGTTAAACTTTATTTTGGGTGTGGATTATTTTCAGCAGGAATTGGCTGTCTTTATTTTATCCCTCCCTCTCTAGTGACTCTTGTGTGGAAAGATCCACATCTTGGGTAGTCATTATCCCATACGTCACTAGCTCATGGACTCTTGTTAATTACATGAAAGAAAACATAATTTATGTAAGAACTTACCTGATAAATTCATTTCTTTCATATTAACAAGAGTCCATGAGGCCCACCCTTTTTTGGGGTGGTTATGATTTTTTTGTATAAAGCACAATTATTCCAATTCCTTATTTTATATGCTTCGCACTTTTTTTCTTATCACCCCACTTCTTGGCTATTCGTTAAACTGATTTGTGGGTGTGGTGAGGGGTGTATTTATAGGCATTTTAAGGTTTGGGAAACTTTGCCCCTCCTGGTAGGAATGTATATCCCATACGTCACTAGCTCATGGACTCTTGTTAATATGAAAGAAATGAATTTATCAGGTAAGTTCTTACATAAATTATGTTTTCTGAAGGGCCCCTAACCCAGTCTGATGGGGCCAGGGAGGTTTTGTCTGAGGGAGAAATTACTGATTCAGGGAACATTTCTCAACAGGCTGAACCTGATGTGATTGCATTTAAATTTAAGTTGGAACATCTCCGCATTCTGCTTAAGGAGGTATTATCCACTCTGGATGATTGTGACAAGTTGGTCATCCCAGAGAAACTTTGTAAAATGGACAAGTTCCTAGAGGTGCCGGGGCTCCCAGAAGCTTTTCCTATACCCAAGCGGGTGGCGGACATTGTTAATAAAGAATGGGAAAGGCCCGGTATTCCTTTCGTCCCTCCCCCCATATTTAAAAAATTGTTTCCTATGGTCGACCCCAGAAAGGACTTATGGCAGACAGTCCCCAAGGTCGAGGGAGCGGTTTCCACTTTAAACAAACGCACCACTATACCCATAGAGGATAGTTGTGCTTTCAAAGATCCTATGGATAAAAAATTAGAAGGTTTGCTTAAAAAGATGTTTGTTCAGCAAGGTTACCTTCTACAACCAATTTCATGCATTGTCCCTGTCGCTACAGCCGCATGTTTCTGGTTCGATGATCTGATAAGAGCGGTCGATAGTGATTCTCCTCCTTTGGAGGAGATTATGGACAGAATCAATGCTCTCAAATTGGCTAATTCTTTCACCCTAGACGCCACTTTGCAATTGGCTAGGTTAGCGGCTAAGAATTCTGGGTTTGCTATCGTGGCGCGCAGAGCGCTTTGGTTGAAATCTTGGTCGGCTGATGCGTCTTCCAAGAACAAGCTACTTAACATTCCTTTCAAGGGGAAAACGCTGTTTGGCCCTGACTTGAAAGAGATTATCTCTGATATCACTGGGGGTAAGGGCCACGCCCTTCCTCAGGATCGGCCTTTCAAGGCAAAAAATAAACCTAATTTTCGTCCCTTTCGTAGAAACGGACCAGCCCAAGGTGCTACGTCCTCTAAGCAAGAGGGTAATACTTCTCAAGCCAAGCCAGCTTGGAGACCAATGCAAGGCTGGAACAGGGGAAAGCAGGCCAAGAAACCTGCCACTGCTACCAAGACAGCATGAAATGTTGGCCCCCGATCCGGGACCGGATCTGGTGGGGGGCAGACTCTCTCTCTTCGCTCAGGCTTGGGCAAGAGATGTTCTGGATCCTTGGGCGCTAGAAATAGTCTCCCAAGGTTATCTTCTGGAATTCAAGGGACTTCCCCCAAGGGGGAGGTTCCACAGGTCTCAGTTGTCTTCAGACCACATAAAAAGACAGGCATTCTTACATTGTGTAGAAGACCTGTTAAAAATGGGAGTGATTCATCCTGTTCCATTAAGAGAACAAGGGATGGGGTTCTACTCCAATCTGTTCATAGTTCCCAAAAAAGAGGGAACGTTCAGACCAATCTTAGATCTCAAGATCTTAAACAAGTTTCTCAAGGTTCCATCGTTCAAGATGGAAACCATTCGAACTATTCTTCCTTCCATCCAGGAAGGTCAATTCATGACCACGGTGGATTTAAAGGATGCGTATCTACATATTCCTATCCACAAGGAACATCATCGGTTCCTAAGGTTCGCATTCCTGGACAAACATTACCAGTTCGTGGCGCTTCCTTTCGGATTAGCCACTGCTCCAAGGATTTTCACAAAGGTACTAGGGTCCCTTCTAGCTGTGCTAAGACCAAGGGGCATTGCTGTAGTACCTTACTTGGACGACATTCTGATTCAAGCGTCGTCCCTTCCTCAAGCAAAGGCTCACACGGACATTGTCCTGGCCTTTCTCAGATCTCACGGGTGGAAAGTGAACGTGGAAAAGAGTTCTCTATCCCCGTCAACAAGGGTTCCCTTCTTGGGAACAATAATAGACTCCTTAGAAATGAGGATTTTTCTGACAGAGGCCAGAAAAACAAAGCTTCTAGACTCTTGTCGGATACTTCATTCCGTTCCTCTTCCTTCCATAGCTCAGTGCATGGAAGTGATCGGGTTGATGGTAGCGGCAATGGACATAGTTCCTTTTGCGCGCATTCATCTAAGACCATTACAACTGTGCATGCTCAGTCAGTGGAATGGGGACTATATAGACTTGTCTCCGAAGATACAAGTAAATCAGAGGACCAGAGACTCACTCCGTTGGTGGCTGTCCCTGGACAACCTGTCCCAAGGGATGACATTCCGCAGACCAGAGTGGGTCATTGTCACGACCGACGCCAGTCTGATGGGCTGGGGCGCGGTCTGGGGATCCCTGAAAGCTCAGGGTCTTTGGTCTCGGGAAGAATCTCTTCTACCGATAAATATTCTGGAACTGAGAGCGATATTCAATGCTCTCAAGGCTTGGCCTCAGCTAGCGAGGGCCAAGTTCATACGGTTTCAATCAGACAACATGACAACTGTTGCGTACATCAACCATCAGGGGGGAACAAGGAGTTCCCTAGCGATGGAAGAAGTGACCAAAATCATTCTATGGGCGGAGTCTCACTCCTGCCACCTGTTTGCTATCCACATCCCAGGAGTGGAAAATTGGGAAGCGGATTTTCTGAGTCGTCAGACATTGCATCCGGGGGAGTGGGAACTCCATCCGGAAATCTTTGCCCAAGTCACTCAGCTGTGGGGCATTCCAGACATGGATCTGATGGCCTCTCGTCAGAACTTCAAAGTTCCTTGCTACGGGTCCAGATCCAGGGATCCCAAGGCGGCTCTAGTGGATGCACTAGTAGCACCTTGGACCTTCAAACTAGCTTATGTGTTCCCGCCGTTTCCTCTCATCCCCAGGCTGGTAGCCAGGATCAATCAGGAGAGGGCGTCGGTGATCTTGATAGCTCCTGCGTGGCCACGCAGGACTTGGTATGCAGATCTGGTGAATATGTCATCGGCTCCACCTTGGAAGCTACCTTTGAGACGGGACCTTCTTGTTCAGGGTCCGTTCGAACATCCGAATCTGGTTTCACTCCAGCTGACTGCTTGGAGATTGAACGCTTGATTTTATCGAAGCGAGGGTTCTCAGATTCTGTTATTGATACTCTTGTTCAGGCCAGAAAGCCTGTAACTAGAAAGATTTACCACAAAATTTGGAAAAAATATATCTGTTGGTGTGAATCTAAAGGATTCCCTTGGGACAAGGTTAAGATTCCTAGGATTCTATCCTTCCTTCAAGAAGGATTGGAAAAAGGATTATCTGCAAGTTCCCTGAAGGGACAGATTTCTGCCTTGTCTGTGTTACTTCACAAAAAGCTGGCCGCTGTGCCAGATGTTCAAGCCTTTGTTCAGGCTCTGGTTAGAATTAAGCCTGTTTACAAACCTTTGACTCCTCCTTGGAGTCTCAATTTAGTTCTTTCAGTTCTTCAGGGGGTTCCGTTTGAACCCTTGCATTCCGTTGATATTAAGTTATTATCTTGGAAAGTTTTGTTTTTAGTTGCAATTTCTTCTGCTAGAAGAGTTTCAGAATTATCTGCTCTGCAGTGTTCTCCTCCTTATCTGGTGTTCCATGCAGATAAGGTGGTTTTACGTACTAAACCTGGTTTTCTTCCAAAAGTTGTTTCTAACAAAAACATTAACCAGGAGATTATCGTACCTTCTCTGTGTCCGAAACCAGTTTCAAAGAAGGAACGTTTGTTGCACAATTTGGATGTTGTTCGCGCTCTAAAATTCTATTTAGATGCTACAAAGGATTTTAGACAAACATCTTCCTTGTTTGTTGTTTATTCTGGTAAAAGGAGAGGTCAAAAAGCAACTTCTACCTCTCTCTCTTTTTGGATTAAAAGCATCATCAGATTGGCTTACGAGACTGCCGGACGGCAGCCTCCCGAAAGAATCACAGCTCATTCCACTAGGGCTGTGGCTTCCACATGGGCCTTCAAGAACGAGGCTTCTGTTGATCAGATATGTAGGGCAGCGACTTGGTCTTCACTGCACACTTTTACCAAATTTTACAAGTTTGATACTTTTGCTTCTTCTGAGGCTATTTTTGGGAGAAAGGTTTTGCAAGCCGTGGTGCCTTCCATTTAGGTGACCTGATTTGCTCCCTCCCTTCATCCGTGTCCTAAAGCTTTGGTATTGGTTCCCACAAGTAAGGATGACGCCGTGGACCGGACACACCTATGTTGGAGAAAACAGAATTTATGTTTACCTGATAAATTACTTTCTCCAACGGTGTGTCCGGTCCACGGCCCGCCCTGGTTTTTTTAATCAGGTCTGATAATTTATTTTCTTTAACTACAGTCACCACGGTACCATATGGTTTCTCCTATGCAAATATTCCTCCTTAACGTCGGTCGAATGACTGGGGTAGGCGGAGCCTAGGAGGGATCATGTGACCAGCTTTGCTGGGCTCTTTGCCATTTCCTGTTGGGGAAGAGAATATCCCACAAGTAAGGATGACGCCGTGGACCGGACACACCGTTGGAGAAAGTAATTTATCAGGTAAACATAAATTCTGTTTTTTAGCCAGTTAGGGTGCTTGGGGCAATAGCCTAACAAGGCGACGTTGTGGGAAAGGCGGGTAGCAGCAAATTTAGTAAGTTTCTGGAGCTGAGTTACGGAGCTCCTCTTCCCTGCTGCGCTACGCCTACCGGAAGTCCAATTTATGTAAGAACTTACCTGATAAATTCATTTCTTTCATATTGGCAAGAGTCCATGAGGCCCACCCTTTTTATGGTGGTTATGATTTTTTGTATAAAGCACAATTATTTCCAAATTTCCTTTGTTGATGCTTTCTACTCCTTTTTTTATCACCCCACTGCTTGGCTATTCGTTAAACTGATTTGTGGGTGTGGTGAGGGGTGTATTTATAGGCATTTTGAGGTTTGGGAAACTTTGCCCCTCCTGGTAGGATTGTATATCCCATATGTCACTAGCTCATGGACTCTTGCCAATATGAAAGAAATTAATTTATCAGGTAAGTTCTTACCTAAATTATTTTTTTTTTAGGTATCCACAGTAGAACTATCAGATTGTAAATTAGTTGTATATAAAATGAAACATCTGTTTCCTTTAAGGTAGATTACTGGAGTAACTACTTCTCTGGCTACTTTTGGACCAGCCAAATCATTAGGAATAAATTTAATGTTCGTTACATATTGACCTCTTTTGGGTCACTAGGAGACTAAGTGTTTAGACTATAAGAATTTAGACCACCCGTAGGCTTGACAGCTTAACATATGAGTATATAGAACCATAAGCCTTTTAGTCTAGTGTAGGCATTGGCAACCAAAAACTTGCTAACACAGCTTTATATAAAGATCTAAAACTAGTAATGTATATGAAATATTAACAGAAACATAGGCTTTCTAGTCTAGCATATACAGCTAAAACCAAAGGTACATCAGGATTGCATGATCTTTAGTCGTTCAGAACAAATGACGTCTGACATACAAGACCTTCATCTTTATACTAATAAAGTGGTTACTTGTACACTGCTAATTGCTCTAGCTCCCTAACTATAGTAAGGTTTCTCTTGGACCCTAGGCAATAGGTATCTATTTTGTATAACATAGGAGGCATTTAAACAACTATATTAATATAAAGCAAATTCCCACCAATGATATGCAGAACTGGTTTCACATATTATTCTTATTTATTTTTATAGCGCCGACAAATTCCGTAGTGCTGGGTACAGTGGTAGGGGTATACAATGACAAGGATTTGTGATAAAATACAAAACTTAACAAATCTAGTATGGCAGGAACAATTCCCTGCTCCGGAGAGCTCACAGTCTGCAGGTTTAGGGTGCAGAGACATAAGGTTGGGTGTAGCTTGTCACATTGGTTGTAGTTACAGCAGTGAATCAGGCAGTTCATGTATTAGTTTGGTTAGGAAGAGAGATGGAGGAGAGATGGTAAGCCTCTCTGAATAGGTGGGTTTTCAAGGAGCACCTGAAGCTATACAAGGTTGGAGACCGTCTTATGGAGCGGGGTAGAGAGTTCCAGAGGACAGGAGCAGCATGTGAGAAGTCTTGGAGTGGGACGTAGAGATTACAGGAGTGGAGAGACATATGTCCGAGCTTAATCGAAGAGGACAGGATGGGGAATATTTCACGACGAGTGAGGAAATATAGTTGGGAGTTAGACTGTTGAGTGCTTTGTAAGTAAGGGTTAATAAATTAAATTGTATTCTTGAATGTATGGGGAACTAGTGTAGAGTCTGGCAGAGTGGAGCAGCCGATGTAGATCGGCGACTTAGGTGCATGATTCTAGTAGAAACATAATAGATTGGAGGGAGGAGTGACAGTGTTTTGGAAGGCCATTTAGAAGTAGTTAAAAAAGTATGCCAGGAGCATACAATAGGGTGCACTAGAATAGTGGTAATCAACTGATAAAAAAAGAGAAACAGAATATTGAAAACTAATCTAGGTAATATTTAGTTAATATTTGAGTGCTGAAATGGTGTGTTTGCAATGAATTAAAAATTTAATACTTGATCAATATAAATATATAAAGAAAAATATACAGAAAAAAATAGAACCAGGAAGTACAAATGGTACTGTGTAAGTGCACTAATAACAGTTGTGTTATAAAAATAAAATATATCAAATTAATAAAATGTTGTGGCCACGAAGTGTTTGCTAAAACTGTATCTAATCTAAAAAGGTGTGTATTAGTAGGTTCTCTCAATAGGCAACAGATTTCTCATACTACAGTAAAATTGATGCATAAATACATATAAGCACAGAAAAAAACAGAACAAAACAAAAAATCAATACAACCAAATGGCCATTGTAATAAAAACAGTTCAAAAGAGTATCAAATAAAAATGTGATGTTTCTTTGCACAGACTGTTCTGTTTAATAGTTGCCAGTTTAGTCAGCATTGGTAAGACTGTTATTTGATAATAAAGTCACTAAACCAATCCAAAAAGGTTAGAGGTTAGAGGCTGCTTCCCTCCAAAACCGATGGTGAGTCGGATAATCTGGAATGTGGAGACAGGAAAGAGAGAGCGCCTAATAGTGCAATATTGTACTGGCAAATCAGGAGCGAAAAAATGACAGTAACATTAGACAGGTACTCACAAAAGAGTTGGCACTCACAAGTAGTGCATACGAGCAGGCTGACCTTTGGCAGCAGTCAGTACGCTGGGGGATCTATCCTGTGCAAGATCCACCTCAGATGGGTGTCCAGCTATTCGTGAATGCTGAAGTGGAAAGGATTCCTCTGCACACAGGGTGTGTGCGTTGTGAGTGCGTCTGCGGTCCCAATTGGTCAGCTTGGTAGGTATTGGGAGTCTTTCAACTCAGTGTGTGTGAAGCGGTTCGGTGTTTGCAACCAACAGTCCGTATGGCTTGAAAAAAGCACCTATATTGAACAAATAGCTGATAATATAGAGAAGGGGGTAGTGCTTAAAAACACTGACAGCAGAATCAGATGTATTGGAATTTAAAAGTAAAACATTCATTAAGAGCAATACAACGCGTTTCTCGGCCATTAAGCTCTCTGGCCATTTCCTCAGGTGATATTACCTGAGCTATTACCTGAGGAAACGGCCAGAGAGCTTAACGGCCGAGAAACGTGTTGTATTGCTCTTAATAAATGTTTTACTTTTAAATTCCATTACAGCTGATTCTGCTGTCACTGTTTTTAAGCACTACCCCCTTCTTTATATTATCAGCTATTTGTTCAATATAGGTGCTTTTTTCAAGCCATACGGACTGTTGGTTGCAAACACCGAACCGCTTCACACACGCTGTGTGTTGAAAGACTCCCAATACCTACCAAGCTGACCAATTGGGACCGCAGACGTACCTACAACGCACACACCCTGTGTGCAGAGGAATCCTTTCCACTTCAGCATTCACGAATAGCTGGACACCCATCCGAGGTGGATCTTGCACAGGATAGATTCCCCAGCGTACTGACTGCTGCCAAAGGTCAGCCTGCTCGTATGCACTACTTGTGAGTGCCAACTCTTTTGTGAGTACCTTTCTAATGTTACTGTCATTTTTTCGCTCCTGATTTGCCAGTACGATATTGCACTATTAGGCGCTCTCTCTTTCCCATCTCCACATTTAGAAGTAGATTGCAATAATCAATGCGTGACAAAATGAGGGAATGAATAAGTATTTTTGTAGTTTTGAGTAAGGAAGGGACAAATTCTGGAAATGTTGCGTAGGTGTGAACGGCAGGATTTGGTAAGCTATTGTATATGTGAGTTCTGAGTCAAGTGTAACCCCAAAACCGGACTTTTGGTGAGGTGTTGAGAATAGAGTCTCCAACCATCAGAGAAATGTCACTGTTACACTAACATAGTTTTCTCCAGAAAGGGCATCCGTAATCTCTTGAACTTGCTCCAGTGCCTTACAGATTCAAGAACATCCGTGTCCTGCCATTGTGGAACCAGATGTCTGTTTTTTCTGTCGGCAGAGAGAACCGAAATCAATGCTCTCTGTTTCTCTAAAACTCTCTATCATCTTTTGTCTTGAGCTCCACCTTGTTGGGCACTCTGTTATAAGTTAATGTTTGGGTAGTTGAAGTTCTTCCTGTGCTTGAGTTAATGCCATCTTCTTTTTCTAGCTCTGTGAGAAATAGCAAACAATTTCTTTGCATAAGCCTGTGGCTCTAAAAATTTGAGGCTCATCTTTCACTGCTTTTTCAATTGCAAGATGCAACCTGTGCCCAAAACACTGTAGTCTTGTCCATTTTTCCTTTATACAGGGAGAGTCCACAACTCCATTCCTTACTTGTGGGAATACTGAACCTGGCCACCAGGAGGAGGCAAAGACACCCCAGCCAAAGGCTTAAATACCTCCCCCACTTCCCTCATCCCCCAGTCATTCTTTGCCTTTCATCACAGGAGGTTGGCAGAGAAGTGTCCGAAGATTTAAGAGTAGTTCCTTATGGAGGGTAGTACAGTTTGAGATGGGACTGGAGTTTTAAGTAGTCTTGTCAGCCTCTCAGTGAGAGCATTGATGAAAATTAGTGTCTGGAGATGCAGGGAGAGGCTTTCTGCGAAACAATCCAGACTCATTAACAGCTCCTAAGCAATCAGCGTTGACTAGTTTTGCTGCCTGCTTTTCTTTACTCAAGTCTATGACGTCAGAAACGCTGCTACAATCTGTCAAACTTGATGGATCGTTTTTCTGTTCCACGGCGTAGATTCCGGTAAGATCGGTTTCTGTTTTTTTCACATATTGCAAACGCTAGAAGACAGGGTCACAGTGTGGCTCCTTTTATCTATATGGAATCAAGGTCTAATATCTCCTGAGGGGGATTATGAACAGTTTGGTTTAATCATATATGCTTTTGCCATCTTACTGGGAGGAGAGTCCACTGCTTCATTAATTACTTGTGGGAAATAAGAACCTGGCCACCAGGAGGAGGCAAAGACACCCCAGCCAAAGGCTTAAATACCTCCCCCACTCCCCTCATCCCCCAGTCATTTTTTGCCTTTCGTCACAGGAGGTTGGCAGAGAAGTGTCAGAAGATCGTAGAAGTCTCTTATGGAGGGTAGTACTCTTCGCATTGGGACTGGAGTTTTAAGTAGTCCTGTCAGCCTCTCAGTGAGAGCATGGATGAAAGTTAGTCAAGATATGCAGCGAGAGTCTTTCTGCGAACCCATCCCGACTCAGATTAACAGCTCCATAAGCAATCGGCGTTGACTAGTTTTGCTGCCTGCTTTCTGCTCTCAAGTCCATGTCAGGAGCGATGCTACTAACCTGTCACACTTGAAAGGCCGTGTTTCTGTTCCACGGTGTAGATTCTGGTAAGATTGTTTCATTTATACACACATGATAACATAAGAAGACAGGGTCACAGTGTGTCTCCTTTTATCTGTATAAAGTCAAGGGTTAATACCCCCGGAAGGGAGGTTATTGAACAGGCGGAGTTCTGTACATAATATTATTTATTGTGTTTTATTGCTGCAACATGTGTGAGATGAGGCCCTGGTTGATCCACCTGCTCAACTCTGTTGCACATGCTTTGATAAGAATAAGGTACTTAAAAAGAATAAGGTACTTAGTACAACTGAGCCGTCCACCTCTTAGGGTTCTCCATCCCGTGAGGTGCGTTCCCTACATTCATCTCCTATTACACATGCAGCTCCCCAAGGCCCTGCTAATCCTCCTGCAGGAGGGGCCCTTTGGCTGCCAGATTTCGCTGATCAACTACAAATGGTGGTTTCTGCGGCTTTCAATGCCTTATCTCTCCCTGCTAAGCGAAAGGTGAAACACTGCTATCCGTCCCAGTGGTCATCTACTCTGCTGGATGATTTTGACAGAATATCCGCGGATGAGGTTGACTCCGACTCGTCGGCGGACGCTCTTATGGGACGGAATCTGCGACTTCTAGACCTTAGTCTGTCGAGAAACCAGATTTTAAATTCAAGATGGAGCATTTGCGCTTTCTACTAAAAGAGGTGCTTGCTACCTTAGAGGTTCCGGAGCCAAAACTGCCGGAGGAACCTTCGATCCCTAAGCTAGATAGGGTGTACGAGGCTAATATTAAGAATGAGTGGGAGAAACTTGGTTCATCTTTCTCCCCATCTGCTTCTTTGAGGAAACTGTTCCCTGTTCCTAACTCACAACTTGAGCTTTGGGGGGCCATTCCTAAGGTGGATGGTGCTATCTCTATGCTCGCTAAGCGAACGACCATTCCGCTAGAGGATAATTCTTCGTTCAAAGAGCCCATAGATAAAAAAAAAAATATTGGAATCCATGTTGAGGAGGATGTTCCAAGTCATGGGGTTTGTTTTATAACCAGCGCGGCAGTCGCTGCGGTGGCTGGAGCTGCTACTTATTGGTGCGACGCACTGTCAGCTATGGTCGAGGTGGAGACCCCCACAAGGAGATACAGGAACGAATCAAGGCCTTAAGGGTAGCTCATTCGTTCATCCGCGATGCAAATATGCAGATTATTTGCCTGACTGCCAATACTTCAGGTTTTTCTGTTCTAGCCCGCAGGGCTCTGTGGGTAAAGTTGTGGTCTACGTACATGACTACTTAGTCGAGATTACTTTCTCTCCTGTTTCAGCGAAAGGTTCTCTTTGGTCCAGGTCTGGACTCTATCATATCCACGGTCACAGGGGGCAAGGGTGCCTTCCTACCGCAGGATAAAAAGAATAAATCTGAGGGGATCTATTTTTCGTCCCTTGCCGCAAAGACAGATTAGTCGAAGGAATCTTGGAAACCAGCTCACTCTTGGAACAAGACCAAACAGAGTAAGAAACCCGCAGACAAAATCGGCATGAAGGGTCGGCCCCTGATTCGTCTTTGGATTGCGTAGGGGCAGACTATCTTTCTTTTTGCGGAGGCCTGGATAGGAGACTTTTATGACCCTTGGGTTCTGGAGGTCATAGCCCAGGGCTACAGGATAGGTTTCAAAACTCATCCACCCAGAAAGAAATTTATCAGGTAAGCATAAATTGGTGTGTGTGTGTGTTAAAACCCCAAACCCTCTTGGACTTATGGCTCTATTCCTTTAGTGTTCTGGGTAGCAGGGACCACATTCCTCGGGTGTTTGGGCACCTATTGGGGAGCAGGGACGACCACCTTTCGGTAGTGCCTAGAAACATATTGATGAGCTGGAGACACTTGCCTTGGGGTTTCTTGTTGTGTATTAAGCCGGGGCCACTTTCCTAGGATGCCTGGGCATCTATTTGCTAACAGGGGCCAATGTTTCCAGGTTCCTGGGTGTCTATTAGCAAGCAAAGTCCACTTTCCTGTGGTGCTTGGATGCTTATTTGCGAGTAGGGTCACTTTGCTTGGGTTACCAAGCTTGCTATTGGTGAATAGGTCCACTTTCCCAGGTGCCTAAGCATCTGTCGAGCAGGGATTACTTTTCTGGGGTTCCTGGGTTTTTATTGGTAAGCAGGGGCCACTTTCCCGGGGTGCCCGAGTGTGTATTGGCAAACAGCAGTCACTTTTTTCTTAGTTACCAAGCTGGCTATTTGTGAACAGGGGCCACTTTCTGGGGCTGCCACTGCCTGGACATCTATTACCTACAAAATGGCTTTGAAAACTGATAAAAATGAAATACTTGCTAAAATTTTGGTGTTTAAAGCTAAAATAACTATTTGCTTAGGTAAAGGCTATTTGCCTGACATAAAATATATATATATATATATATATATATATATATATATATATATATATATATATATATATATATATATATATATATATATATATATATATTTTATCTATATATATATATATATATATATTTTATCTATATATATATATATATATATATATTTTATCTATATATATATATATATATATATTTTATCTATATATATATATATATATATATTTTATCTATATATATATATATATATATTTTATCTATATATATATATATATATATATTTTATCTATATATATATATATATATTTTATCTATATATATATATATATATATATATATTTTATCTATATATATATATATATATATATATATATTTTATCTATATATATATATATATATATATATATATATATATTTTATCTATATATATATATATATATATATATATTTTATCTATATATATATATATATATATATATATATATATATATATATATTTTATCTATATATATATATATATATATATATATATATATATTTTATATATATATATATATATTTTATCTATATATATATATATATATATATATATATATCTATATATATATATATATATATTTTATCTATATATCTATATATATATATATATATATATATTTTATCTATATATCTATATATATATATATATATATATATTTTATCTATATATATATATATATATATATATATATATTTTATCTATATATATATATATATATATATATATATTTTATCTATATATATATATATATATATATATATATATATATATATATATATATATATATATATTTTATCTATATATATATATATATATATATATTTTATCTATATATATATATATATATATATATATATATATATATATATTTTATCTATATATATATATATATATATATATATATATATATATATATATATATTTTATCTCTATATATATATATATATATATATATATATTTTATCTATATATATATATATATATATATATATATATATTTTATCTATATATATATATATATATATATTTTATCTATATATATATATATATTTTATCTATATATATATATATATTTTATCTATATCTATATATATATATATATTTTATATATATTTTATCTATATATATATATATATATATTTTATCTATATATATATATATATATATATATATTTTATATATATTTTATCTATATATATATATATATATATATATATATATATATATATATATATATATATATATTTTATATATTTTATATATATATATTTTATATATATATATATATATATATATATATATATATTTATTTTATCTATATATATATATATATATATATATATATATTTATTTTATCTATATATATATATATATTTATTTTATCTATATATATATATATATATATATATATATATATATATATTTATTTTATCTATATATATATATATATTTATTTTATCTATATATATATATATATTTATTTTATTTATATATATATATATATATATATATATATCAAAGGATAAACAGCGCTTATAGATTTTCTTAAAAACTGTATATATTATAGAGTCTCGACAGTATTGATTGGTAAAAGTAGATAAGAGGAAAAAATATATATGGTCATATGCTTGTATAATAAAGTCTTAGATGAGATATGGAGATCCAGGTGTAGTGTAGGAGTATTAGATACCCTTACCAAAAGTTACCTCAATCCTATGAGGTAAGTTTGCCGCATTGGAGGATGTATCTGATGATTGGATGAGTCCTAGGTATTCTGATCTGTATAGTTTCGCTGCCTCTTGGAGTAGAATGGGATGTGGGTCCCCTTTGTGCTGGTTTTCTTAGAAAACTTCCTGGGCTTGTTGCCTCTTGGAGCTTGGTTCTCTTGTCTTGGTATGAACTTTCTTGTCCAGGTATATACCCAAAAAGACAGAAAACAGCAAAAATAGTGTAATACCGTTTTATTCAATAATAGTATAAAAAAGTAACATATATCACACTCACATTTTATGTCCTCACTGATATGAGGTATTGTTACAGCACATAGAATTAGAGGTGGATTCACAGATGGTTATGTCCCAAGCCAGTCAGAAAATAAAGTCTGTATTCCTTAGATGTCACAAGCAGTGATTACAGCCGAGTGAGGATGTAGCCAGGAATTTATCCGGTTAATATCGCTAATTAGGTCAGTGACTGTACAGGGCTGGTCTGTTTATATATTCAGGTATGTCCAGTGTCTTTATACATGTCACACCACTAGTAGATGGCCAGATAAACGATATTAATACAGTTATTATCAATGCTGCATGTGCAGATGGATTAGTATAGTACCAGTCTGGCAGGTCAGGCAGTATACGTTGTTAATAGCAGTTAATAGCAGTTAGTAACAGATCATAAGCTCAGTTCATACATAAAATGTTAGCTTAAAAAACCAAACAGTTTAAAAAGCAGTTTAAAAGATAATAAAACAGGTAAGTAGTGTTACCCTAAATGCAATACCCTAACGCGTTTCAAAGGTTTATGTCTCCTTCTTCCTCAGAGGGGTTTGGGGTATTTATTTTATATATATATATATATATATATATATATATATATATATATATATATATATATATATATATATATATATATATATATATATATTTATCTATATATCTATATATTTATCTATCTATATATCTATCTATATATTTATCTATCTATATATATATCTATATATATATATATCTATCTATATATATATATCTATCTATATATATATCTATCTATATATATATCTATCTATATATATATCTATCTATATATATATCTATCTATATATATATCTATCTATATATATATCTATCTATATATATATCTATCTATATATATATCTATCTATATATATATCTATCTATATATATATCTATCTATATATATATCTATCTATATATCTATATCTATCTATCTATATATCTATATATATCTATCTATATATCTATATATATCTATCTATATATCTATATATCTATCTATATATCTATATATCTATCTATCTATCTATATATATATCTATCTATCTATATATATATTTTATCTATCTATATCTATATATATATATATATATATATATATATATATCTTGTCTTGGTTTTAAATTCTTTTAATATTTTGCTTTTGGGATATAGATTTATTTTTTTAGTCAGGTTGTAAATAATTTTTTTCTTTGTTTTGCAGTGTCTCAATCTTCTGTGCTTGAGAATGGTGAACATCATTCAGTAGGTAAGCAGGGTATCACTTTGCTTGCATGTATTGTCCAAATGTGTGTGTGTGAATCACTGCTGGGTGAAGTTGATTTCTGGGCATGTGATTCAAACCTACTCCCAGCTGATGAGTGGCAAACACCGTGAAACAGGCTGTCCTGGGATGGTTCTGAATCACTGTACTAACCCTAGCTAAGCATATAAGCTGTGTGAACAGTGATGCTATGGCGTAAAGGTAGTCTGTGTAAAAGCAGACTTAAAGCAAAAAAATGAGTCAGTGTGAACCTAATTTGCATATCCTACCCAGAATCCTTTGCTGCATTGGAAACAATGTAATTCAGAGGTTTTCTGTGGGAAAACAAGCCTTCTGGCTTGTCTAGATTTGTTAATGAACTGCACAATGAGTTATTTTCTCTATTTTCTGCTTAGTGGAGGATATAACCAAAAATAGCCCAGCAACAAAAAGGGCCGCCTCCTTCCACATAGAGGTTCACAAAACCTCTGATTGTACATCTCTAATGTTTCTTTCATATTG
>NW_026513066.1:75000-117878 GCF_027579735.1 Bombina bombina
CTGTGTCAAGTGCGGCATCTTATTGGTGTGACGCCTTGTCTGAATCTATTTTGGTAGAGACTCCTGTGGAGGAGATCCCAGACAGGATTAAAGCTCTCAAACTAGCCAATCCCATTATTTCTGATGCTTCCATGCAAGTTATTAGACTTTGAGCCAAGATATCTGGCTTCACTGTCCTAGCCTGCAGGGCATTTTGGCTGAAATCTTGGTCAGCTGATGTTTTCAAAGTCCAAACTTCTTCTGGTGCTTCCTTACAAGGGTAAGACCTTGTTTGGGTCTGGTCTGGCTGAAATTATTTCTGATATTTCTGGTGGAAAGGGGTATTTTCTACTGCACGTCAAGACGAACAGACCTAAAAGACGCCAAAGTAGTATTCGTTCCTTTCGTAACTTCAAAGGAAAGTCTTCCTCTCCTTCCAAGTAGGAACTATCCAAGTTTTCTTGGAAACCCAATCAGCCTTGGAACAAGGGGAAGCAATCCAGGAAGTCCGCAGCGGAGTCTTAAGCATGATTGGTTTGCCCCTGGTCCGGGATCGGATCAAGTGGGGGGGGGGGTGTCAGACTTTCTCTTTTTTTTTTATCAGGCATGGATACAAGATGTCCCAGATCCTTGGGCTGTGGACATAGTATCTCAGAGTTTAAAAATAGCATTTAAAACTCTTCCTCCCAGGGGTAGGTTCCACCTCTCAAGATTATCTGCAGATAAAGAGAGAGGCATTCTTGAAATGTGTTCAGGATCTTTCCTCACTGGGAGTGATAGTTCCAGTATAGGAACAGGGCCTAGAATTCTATTCATATCTGTTCGTGGTTCCCAAAAGAGGGAAATTTTCAACCTTTTCTAGACCTGAAGTGTCTCAACAAGTTTCTCAGAGTACCGTCCTTCAAAATGGAAACCATTCGTTCCATTCTTCCTTGGGTCCAAGAGGGTCCGTTCTAAACGACCATAGACCTGAAGGACGCGTATCTTCATGTTCCCATTCACAGGGATTATCAAATATTCCTGAGATTTGCCACAGCTCCCAGAATTTTCTCAGAGATTCTGGGGGCTCTCTTGGCAGTGATCAGGTTATAGGAAATTGCAGTAACGCCTTACCTGGAAGTCATTGGTTCAGGCGCCATTTTTCTCAATAAGCAGACTCATACAGAGATCTTGTTGTCTTGTCTACGTTACCACGGATGGAAAGTGAATCTGAGGAGGGGTTCCCTTGTTCCAGCTACAAGGGTAGTTTCTCCAACATAGGTGTGTCCGGTCCACGGCGTCATCCTTACTTGTGGGATATTCTCTTCCCCAACAGGAAATGGCAAAGAGCCCAGCAAAGCTGGTCACATGATCCCTCCTAGGCTCCGCCTACCCCAGTCATTCTCTTTGCCGTTGTACAGGCAACATCTCCACGGAGATGGCTTAGAGTTTTTTAGTGTTTAACTGTAGTTTTTCAACGCACCACTATTCCCATAGAGCAGTGCTTTCCAAACTGTGTGTCGGGACACACTAGTGTGTCGGCAGCAGTGTGTAGGTGTGTCTCTGCTTCAGCACAAATTAAAAAAAAAATTTTTTTTTGGGTTTCTGACTTTCCTCCTGCCTGCTACGCATATCACATGGTTGACACGTGGTTGATACCTAGTGGGTCACAGATCATCTTAAGCTATTGGGGCAGCTCAGTCCCATTGGCGGCACATTGGCTCCTGACTGCACTTGTAGTCTCCTTAATTGGCTCCTGACTGCATGTATAGTCAGTGAGTGGGACAGCAGTGTGTTTGCAGCGCGGGCAGTAGTCAATCGGACTCACCGAGCTCTGAGGGCGGCAGCTTAAATGCTGAGCTGAAGTCAGTGGGGTTTTTTTGCAGCTAGCTCCCAGTAGTGCATTGCTGTTCCTGCTCTTGATATACGGATAGGAAGTGGAAGCTTAAAAATGCTTGATAATGAAATGCGAGTGTCTTTATCTAATATTTCACCAAATATTCAGAAATTGTTTTCATCCCATCAACCTCATACAATCCATTAAAATAGTAAATAGCTATTGGTGTTATTAAACTTTTTTTTTTAATTCTTGCACATACTTACATAATGTTACTTCTAATTACATACATACATTTTGTTATTATATAATTTATGTATGTGTCCGTATCTCTTAAAACAAGTTAGTTTAACCTCCTTTTTGCTAGTACAACTGAATTACTGTGTCGCAAAATGATGTAGGTCTAAAAAGTGTGTCACCAACATAACAAGTTTGGAAAGCTCTGCCATAGAGGATAGTTGTGCTTTCAAAGATCCTATGGATAAAAAATTAGAAGGTTTGCTTAAAAGGATGTTTGTTCAGCAGGGTTACCTTCTACAACCCATTTCATGCATTGTCCCTGTCACTACAGCCGCATATTTCTGGTTTGATGAACTGATTAAGGTGCTCGATAGTGACTCTCCTCCTTATGAGGAGATTATGGACAGAGTCAATGCTCTCAAATTGGCTAATTCTTTCACTCTAGACGCCTCTTTGCAATTGGCTAAGTTAGCGGCTAAGAATTCTGGGTTTGCTATTGTGGCGCGCAGAGCGCTTTGGTTGAAATCTTGGTCGGCTGATGCGTCTTCCAAGAACAAGCTACTAAACATTCCTTTCAAGGGGAAAACGCTGTTTGGTCCTGACTTGAAAGAGATTATCTCTGATATCACTGGGGGTAAGGGCCACGCCCTTCCTCAGGATCGGCCTTTCAAGGCAAAAAATAGACCTAATTTTCGTCCCTTTCGTAAAAACGGACCAGCCCAAGGTGCTACGTCCTCTAAGCAAGAGGGTAATACTTCTCAGGCCAAGCCAGCTTGGAGACCAATGCAAGGCTGGAACAAGGGAAAGCAGGCCAAGAAACCTGCCAATGCTACCAAGACAGCATGAAATATTGGCCCCCGATCCGGGACCGGATCTGGTGGGGGGCAGACTCTCTCTCTTCGCTCAGGCTTGGGCAAGAGATGTTCTGGATCCTTGGGCGCTAGAAATAGTCTCCCAGGGTTATCTTCTGGAATTCAAGGGACTTCCCCCAAGGGGGAGGTTCCACAGGTCTCAGTTGTCTTCAGACCACATAAAAAGACAGGCGTTCTTACATTGTGTAGAAGACCTGTTAAAAATGGGAGTGATTCATCCTGTTCCATTAAGAGAACAAGGGATGGGGTTCTACTCCAATCTGTTCATAGTTCCCAAAAAAGAGGGAACGTTCAGACCAATCCTAGATCTCAAGATCTTAAACAAATTTCTCAAGGTCCCATCGTTCAAGATGGAAACCATTCGAACTATCCTTCCTTCCATCCAGGAAGGTCAATTCATGACCACGGTGGATTTAAAGGATGCGTATCTACATATTCCTATCCACAAGGAACATCATCGGTTCCTAAGGTTTGCATTCCTGGACAAACATTACCAGTTCGTGGCGCTTCCTTTCGGATTAGCCACTGCTCCAAGGATTTTCACAAAGGTACTAGGGTCCCTTCTAGCGGTGCTAAGACCAAGGGGCATTGCAGTAGTACCCTACCTGGACGACATTCTGATTCAAGCGTCGTCCCTCCCTCGAGCAAAGGCTCACACGGACATCGTCCTGGCCTTTCTCAGATCTCACGGCTGGAAAGTGAACGTGGAAAAGAGTTCTCTATCCCCGTCAACAAGGGTTCCCTTCTTGGGAACAATTATAGACTCCTCAGAAATGAGGATTTTTCTAACAGAGGCCAGAATAACAAAGCTTCTGGACTCTTGTCGGATTCTTCATTCCGTTCCTCTTCCTTCCGTAGCTCAGTGCATGGAAGTGATCGGGTTGATGGTAGCGGCAATGGACATAGTTCCTTTTGCGCGCATTCATCTAAGACCATTACAACTGTGCATGCTCAGTCAGTGGAATGGGGACTATACAGACTTGTCTCCAAAGATACAAGTAAATCAGAGGACCAGAGACTCACTCCGTTGGTGGCTGTCCCTGGACAACCTGTCACAAGGGATGACATTCCGCAGACCAGAGTGGGTCATTGTCACGACCGACGCCAGTCTGACGGGCTGGGGCGCGGTCTGGGGATCCCTGAAAGCTCAGGGTCTTTGGTCTCGGGAAGAATCTCTTCTACCGATAAATATTCTGGAACTGAGAGCGATATTCAATGCTCTCAAGGCTTGGCCTCAGCTAGCGAGGACCAAGTTCATACGGTTTCAATCAGACAACATGACGACTGTTGCGTACATCAACCATCAGGGGGGAACAAGGAGTTCCCTAGCGATGGAGGAAGTGACCAAGATTATTCTATGGGCGGAGTCTCACTCCTGCCACCTGTCTGCTATCCACATCCCGGGAGTGGAAAATTGGGAAGCGGATTTTCTGAGTCGTCAGACATTGCATCCGGGGGAGTGGGAACTCCATCCGGAAATCTTTGCCCTAGTCACTCAGCTGTGGGGCATTCCAGACATGGATCTAATGGCCTCTCGTCAGAACTTCAAAGTTCCCTGTTTCGGGTCCAGATCCAGGGATCCCAGGGCGGCTCTAGTGGATGCACTAGTAGCACCTTGGACCTTCAAACTAGCTTATGTGTTTCCGCCGTTTCCTCTCATTCCCAGGCTGGTAGCCAGGATCAATCAGGAGAGGGCGTCGGTGATCTTGATAGCTCCTGCGTGGCCACGCAGGACCTGGTATGCAGATCTGGTGAACATGTCATCGGCTCCACCTTGGAAGCTACCTTTGAGACGAGACCTTCTTGTTCAGGGTCCGTTCGAACATCCGAATCTGGTTTCACTCCAGCTGACTGCCTGGAGATTGAACGCTTGATTTTATCGAAGCGAGGTTTCTCAGATTCTGTTATCGATACTCTTGTTCAGGCCAGAAAGCCTGTAACTAGAAAGATTTACCACAAAATTTGGAAAAAATATATCTGTTGGTGTGAATCTAAAGGATTCCCTTGGGACAAGGTTAAGATTCCTAGGATTCTATCCTTCCTTCAAGAAGGATTGGAAAAAGGATTATCGGCAAGTTCCCTGAAGGGACAGATTTCTGCCTTGTCGGTGTTACTTCACAAAAAGCTGGCAGCTGTGCCAGATGTTCAAGCCTTTGTTCAGGCTTTGGTTAGAATTAAGCCTGTTTACAAACCTTTGACTCCTCCTTGGAGTCTCAATTTAGTTCTTTCAGTTCTTCAGGGGGTTCCGTTTGAACCCTTACATTCCGTTGATATTAAGTTATTATCTTGGAAAGTTTTGTTTTTAGTTGCAATTTCTTCTGCTAGAAGAGTTTCAGAATTATCTGCTCTGCAGTGTTCCCCTCCTTATCTGGTGTTCCATGCAGATAAGGTGGTTTTACGTACTAAACCTGGTTTTCTTCCGAAAGTTGTTTCTAACAAAAACATTAACCAGGAGATTATCGTGCCTTCTCTGTGTCCGAAACCAGTTTCAAAGAAGGAACGTTTGTTGCACAATTTGGATGTTGTTCGCGCTCTAAAATTCTATTTAGAGGCTACAAAGGATTTTAGACAAACATCTTCCTTGTTTGTTGTTTATTCAGGTAAAAGGAGAGGTCAAAAAGCAACTTCTACCTCTCTCTCTTTTTGGATTAAAAGCATCATCAGATTGGCTTACGAGACTGCCGGACGGCAGCCTCCCGAAAGAATCACAGCTCATTCCACTAGGGCTGTGGCTTCCACATGGGCCTTCAAGAACGAGGCTTCTGTTGATCAGATATGTAGGGCAGCGACTTGGTCTTCACTGCACACTTTTACCAAATTTTACAAGTTTGATACTTTTGCTTCTTCTGAGGCTATTTTTGGGAGAAAGGTTTTGCAAGCCGTGGTGCCTTCCATTTAGGTGACCTGATTTGCTCCCTCCCTTCATCCGTGTCCTAAAGCTTTGGTATTGGTTCCCACAAGTAAGGATGACGCCGTGGACCGGACACACCTATGTTGGAGAAAACAGAATTTATGTTTACCTGATAAATTTCTTTCTCCAACGGTGTGTCCGGTCCACGGCCCGCCCTGGTTTTTTTAATCAGGTCTGATAATTTATTTTCTTTAACTACAGTCACCACGGTACCATATGGTTTCTCCTATGCTAATATTCCTCCTTAACGTCGGTCGAATGACTGGGGTAGGCGGAGCCTAGGAGGGATCATGTGACCAGCTTTGCTGGGCTCTTTGCCATTTCCTGTTGGGGAAGAGAATATCCCACAAGTAAGGATGACGCCGTGGACCGGACACACCGTTGGAGAAAGAAATTTATCAGGTAAACATAAATTCTGTTTTTCTTAGGGACCCCAATAGATTCCCTATCTATGAAAATATTTGACAGAGGTCAGAAAATCCAAAACTTTCCTCTTGCCTCTCTCTACAGTCTACTGTTTGGACATCAGTGGCTCAATGTATGGAGGTTATTGGTCTGATGGTCCGCTCCTCTCCCGTGGTGGGTTTCTCAGGGCATAGGTTTCCGGAGTCCTTTCTGGGTGAGTGTGACCACAGACGCTAGCCTGCTGGGCTATGGAGCTCTCTGGTACTTGTTAAAGGCGCAGGGACTATGGAATCGGGAAGAGTCTGCTCTCCTCATAAACATCTTGGCGTTGAGCGATTTACAATGCTCTGGTGGCTTGGCCTCAGATGTCCTTAGCTTGTTTTTTCAGGTTGCAGACGGACATCACCACCTCAGTGGCTTACATCAACCACCAGGGAGGAACTCTGAGTTCCTTAGCCATGAAGGAGGTGGTTCGGATTGTTCAGTGGGCGGAAGCTCACAATTGTTTACCATCCAAATTCCAGGAGTGGTCAACTGGGAAGCGGATTTCCTTAGCAGACCGATATTTCTTCCCGGATAGTGGGCTCTCCATCCGGAGGTGTTTTCCAGGTTAACCCTCAAATGGGGGGTGCCAGAGTTGTACCTGATGGCGTCTTGGTTGAAATCAAAGGTACGGTTCAAGGTCAAGAGATCCGCAGGCCATCCTGATAGATGCTCTGGCGGTGCCTTGGGATTTCAGTCTAGCATTCCTTTTTCTTCTGTTTGCTCTCCTTCCACAAGTTATTGCTTGTATCAAACTGGAGAGAGCATTGGTAATTCTAATAGCTCCTGCATGGCCTCGCAGGATCTGGTATGCAGACCTAGTAAAGATGTCATCTCTTCCACCTTGGAGGTTTCCTCTGAGGAAGGACCTTCCAACTCAGGTTTCATTCCTTCATCCAAATCTCATTTCTCTGAAGCTGTCTGCTTGTAGATTATACGCTTAGTTCTGTCTAAGCGTGTTTTTTATGAGTCAGTCATTGAGACAATGATCCAGGCTTGCAAGCCTGTTACTAGAAAAATTTAGCATAAGGTATGGAGTAAATACCTTTTTTGGTGTGAATCCAAAGGTTACTCTTGGAGTAGGGTCAGGATCCCTAGGATTTTGTCTTTTCTCCAGGAAGGTCTGGAGAAAGTATTTGCAGTCAGTTCTCTGAACAGATTTCTGCTTTATCATATTTTTTTTTTTTTACATAAGCTTCTGGCGGATGTGCCAGATGTTCAATCTTTATCAGGCCCTGGTCAGAATCAGGCCTGTGTTTTTATCTGTTGCTCCTCCTTGGAGCCTTAACCTTGTTTTTTTTAAGCTTTTTAAGCAGGCTCTGTTTGAGCCATTGCGTTCCATAGATATTAAGTTGTTATCTTGGAAGGTTTTGTTTCTTATTGCTATCTCTTCTGCTTGGAGAGTCTTGGAACTCTCGGCTTGCTGTGTGATTCGCCTTACCTTATCTTTCATGCTAAAAAGGCGGTTCGTTGTACTAAGTTGGGTTTCTTACTAAAATTCTTCCTACCTGCAACTAAGGTTATTCGCCAGTCCTCTGCCCTGTTTGTTTCTCTGGAAGCGTAAAGGTCAGGTTACTGCTACTTCTCTTTCTCTCTGGTTGAGAAGTATAATTTGTTTTTTGCTTATGAGACTGCTAGTCAGAAGCCTCCTGTGAGAATTACTGTTCATTACACAAGGGTGGTCCCCTCTTCTTGAGCTTTTAAAAATGAAGTTTCTGTTGAACAGTTTTGCAAGACTGCAACTTGGTCCTCTCTGCATACTTTTTCCAAATTTGATACTGTTGCCTCGGCTGAGGCTTCTTTTGGGAGAAAGGTTTTTCAAGCGGTGGTGCCTTCTGTTTAGGTCTGCCTGTCTCCCTAGTCATCTGTGTCCTCTAGCTTGGGTATTGGTTCCCTCTAGTAATTGATGATGATGTGGACTCTCCATATCTTAGGAAAGAAAACAAAATTTATGCTTACCTGATAAATTTCTTTCTTTCCGGATATGGAGAGTCCACGGCCCCACCCTTAATTTAAGACAGTTATTTTTTGACTAAACCTCAGGCACCTCCTACATCTTTGTGTTGTTCCTTTTTTCCATTTCCCTTCGGTCGAATGACTGGGGATTATGGGTAGGGGAGTGACACTTAACAGCTTTGCTGTGGTGCTCCTTGCCGCCTCCTGGTGGCCAGGAGTGATATTCCCACTAGTATTGATGACGTTGTGGACTCCCCATATCCGGAAAGAAAGAAATTTATCAGGTAAGCATATCTTTTCATATACATATATACATACATATGGGATATATTCCCTGTCACCTAGGAGGAGGTCAAGAACCCATACAAGAGCTTTAAAACCATCCCATCTATCTCTAATTTTGCTCTTGGCCTCGTAGGAGATGGTTGGGAATAGAGGTGGTTCCAGCTACTTGCTTACACACATTGAGAGCTCAGACCTATGCGAAACCCAGAAGTCCCTGGGAGTATCAATTACAAAGAAGACAGAAAATACTCTTCACAGCAGGTGAATGATACAGGGACAAAGGAATATCCTTGTATGTGCACAGCATTTTATTAACGGGACTTCAGGCGTAACTACCCTCAGGCGTCGCAGGGACTCGTCCCTTGCCTCTCCCTGTGGGACTCTATATCTCCTACTGCAATCCTCTGTGGTACTCGATACCTCCACTGGTACTTGATACTTCTGCAACTGCATTGACATACGTGAAATGCCTGGTAAGCCAGCAGAGGGGGGCTGCGTAAGCTAAGTGCCTTTACACAGCACAGAGGCTATTTGTAGGTACTCTGACACAGGTACAGCATAACGTAGTAACAAAGGAAAACCACGCTCTATATTCAAATAAAACTCAAATTTATTAAGGTATTAAGGTATTTAAAAGATGACAAAGCCACCCTATACATAAAAGACTGAAAGATTTGCAGCACAGTCAGCTTACGCGTTTCGGCAATCTGCCATACTCATAGCCTGCCATGTGCAAACCCTCAGACTTAAAAAGGAATTAAAACCCCCTGATTGGTTAACAAAAAGCGCATCAGTCATATCACCTGTTCAACCGGCATAGTCTAATGCATGGTACAGTATAATCGATAATCAGTTATATTAATATCCCTTAAATGTGCTACATCTGTCACAAATATATTTGGACATGGGATCATTCAAAATGTATACAGTTGTAGGCTATAAGATAGGCTATCTATACATCCACATAACTCATGACTATATTGTCAGACATGTTTGCATTGAATAATCCTATCAAAACTAGATTAGACATAGAAAATCTGTACATAAAGGGACAGTCAACACCAGAATTTTTGTTGTTTTAAAAGATCAATAATCCCATAATTACCCATTCCCCAGTTTTGCATATCCAACAGTTATAATACACGTTTTACCTCTGTAATTACCTTGTATCTAAGCCTCAGCAGACTGCTCCCTTATTTCATTTTTTTTTTTTGCAGACTTGCATTTTAGCCAATCAGTGCTCACTCCTCTGTAAATTCACGTGCATGAGCTCAATGTTATCTATAGGAAACACATGAACTAATGTCCTCTAGTGGTGAAAACCTGTCAAAATGCATTTAGATTAGAGGCGACCTTCAAGGTCTAAGAAAGTAGCATATGAACCTCCTAGGTTTAGCTTTTAAACTAAGAATACAAAGAGAACAAAGCAAAATTAGTGACGAAAGTAAATTGGAAAGTTGTTTAAAATGACATGCCCTATCTGAATCATGAAAGTTTTTTTGTTTTTTTTGGACTTGACTGTCCCTTTAAACCTCCTAGCGAGTCCTGTTTGAAAGGAGAGTTAGTAAATACACCTAAAATATACCAGAAATTGTAAGTATACCGAACAATACACCTTGACTTAACAAAGGCATACTAAAAATTTAATTAATTGCAGTGAAAGTTCAGAAAATCTTTTGAAACCACCCACCAATCGTTCAAGCTGAGAGCTATGTAAGTGATCATTAAAACCCACTACTTGATATAAGTAACCTAGTATGTGGATATTAAAATCTTTACGCTATTGGGGGAAGAGTGTACATAATCTAAGATTGCTCCCAATAGTTAATAATGTCATATTTTGAGTTAAGGCCCTCTGGATACCTTATTCTCAATTTGAACATCCAAAATATCTTAGCTAGGAGCTTGTCCAAATCACCACCCCTTTTAAGCACCTTAACTTCCTCAATGGCACACAATTTGAGGGTATTAAGATTGCTATTGTGTATTTCCACAAAGTGACGAACTAGGGGGTGGATGACTTGCCCCTACTAATAGTAGAGAGATGCTCACAGATCCTAAATTTGATATCTCTAGAGGTGAGACCTATGTATTGGACCTGCCATGCATCACACTTGAGCATGTAAATAACATGAGTGGACATGCAATTCATACATGATTTAATTGGAACATTTTTCCCCGTAATGAATGAATTAAATTATTTTGTCCTCTCTAGGTATTCACATAGTTTGCATTTCCATCTTAATGGGAGGAGAGTCAACTGCTTCATTCATTACTTGTGGAAAATAAGAACCTGGCCACCAGGAGGAGGCAAAGACACACCCCAGCCAAAGGCTTAAATACCTCCCCCACTCCCCTCATCCCCCAGTCATTCTTTGCCTTTCGTCACAGGAGGTTGGCAGAGAAGTGTCGGAAGATTCGGAGTAGTCTCTTATGGAGGGTAGTACTCTTCGAAATCGGACTAGAGTAATCCTGTCAGCCTCTCAGTGAGAGCATGGATGAAAGTTAGAGTCCGGAGATGCAGGGAGTGTCGTCTCTGCGAAACAATCCCGTCTCAGATTAACAACTCCATAAGCAATCAGCGTTGATGAGTTTCGCTGCCTGCCTTTATTCACTCAAGTCCATGTCGGGAGCGATGCTACTAACCTGTCACACTTGAAGGGCCGTGTTCCTGTTTCACGACATAGATTCTGGTAAGAGTTTCATTTATACACATATAACGCAAGAAGACAGGGTCACAGTGTGTCTCCTTTATCTGTATAGAGTCAAGGGTTAATATCCCTGGAAAGGGGGTTATTGGACGGGGGGGTATGCATAATTTCTTTGTGTTAATGCTATGTTGCGGGAGATGAGGCTCTAGCAATGTGTGAACAGTCAGGTGAGAATCAGCGCAACCTTTTGCCCTATAGGGCAGGGGCGGTCCTGCATGGCACTCCATGTGACCGGGTGTGGCCTCTCAGACTTCCCCTTTCCTGATCGGCAATTACAGGAGACGTAACTATTTCTCTGTGGTCCGGGTCATAGTAGGTGGTGACTTCCCCGTCCATTGGTGTTTAAAGGTGCCATTTAATCTATAAAGGAAAGAGAACGGCACACCTGTTTGTGGGGCACGGAGTAAGATTTGCCAAATCTTGTTAATCCAAATAGTCATACATCTAAAGCACTCCAGCCACCAGAAGAAATCTTTGTTTAAAAGACCTTTATTTTTCATTAGTTGGGTCCAAAAGTTTACAGAAACAATGTTTCGAACTTACAATAGGCTCTTAGTCATGTACATGACTAAGAGCCTATTTTAGGTTCGAAACGTTGTTCCTGTAAACATTTGGACCCAACTAATGAAAATAAAGGTCTTTTAAACAACGATTTCTTCTGGTGGCTGGAGTGCTTTGGATGTATGGCCATTTAATCTATCACAGTCCGTATTAAAGGCACAAGCTATGGAGGACTCTGTTAGAGGATACTCCCTCTTTAATTAAATCCAATACCTGTGTTTATTGTGAGGAGGTACAGGTTTATCCGCCTGCTGAACTGTTACAAATGCTTTGATAAGATTGCAATATCTAAAAAGAATAAGATATTTAGTACTACTGAGCCATCCACTTCTGAGGGCTCTCTGTCCTGCGAGGTGCGTTCCCAACATCCATCTACGATTACACATGTAGCTCCCCAAGGCCCTACTAATCCTTGTGGCCACCAGATTTCGCTGCCCAGTTGCAAGAGGCGGTTTCTGCGGCCTTCCATGCCCTACCACGCCCTGTGAAGTGCAAGCAAAGGGAAAGACATAGCCTTCTGTCCCAGGGATCATCTACTCCACTGAATACCTCTGAGAGATTATCTGTCGGAGGGTGCTCTCTTGGACGGAATCGGCGTCTTTTAGACCTCTGACTACGGAGGAGCCAGATTTTAAGTTTAAGATGGAGCATTTGCGCTTTTTTACTTAAAGTGCTTGCTAGGTTGGAGGTTCCGGAACTGAAAACATTATCTCGGTGGCTTACATAAACCATCAGGGGGGGGGGGGGGAACGAGAAGCTCCCTAGCCATGAGGGAAGTATCTTGGATTCTGGAATGGGCAGACACTCACAATTGTTCGCTCTCAGCGATCCACATTCCGGGTGTGGACAACTGGGAAGCAGATTTTCTCAGCAGACAATCGTTTCATCCGGGGTAATGGTCTCTCCATCCTGAGGTGTTTGGGGAGATCTGCAACAGATGGAGGACGCCGGAGATGGACCTCATTGCGCCCAGACTCGACTTCAAGCTACCCAGATATGTCGTGGTCCAGGGACCCACAGGCAAAGCTGATAAATGCCTTAGCGGTGCCTTGGGAGTTCAACCTAATTTACATTTTTCCGACATTGCCACTTCTTCTTTGAGTGGTGGCCTGCATCAAACCGGAGCAAGCTTCGACCATTCTGATAGCTCCGTTGTGGCCGTGGAGTACGTGGTTTGCGGATCTGGATGGGGATGTCATTGTCTCCTCCATGGAGGTTACCTTCTCGCAGAGATCTGCTGGTTCAGGGTCCCGTTTTTCACCAAAATCTCGATTCTCTGAGGCTGACTGCGTGGTGATTGAACGCCTAGTCTTGGCCAAGAGAGGCTCTTCTGAGAGAGTAATTGATACTCTCATCCAGGCCAGGAAGCCAGTCACTCGTCACATCTATCATAAGGTGTAGAGGACCTACTTATCCTGGTGTGAGGAACGTGGATATCCCTGGCACAAGGTTAGGGTATCCAGGATTCTGGCCTTTCTCCAGGATGGACTGGATAAGGGTCTTTCCGCTAGTTCCTTAAAGGGACATATTTCAGCATTATCGGTGTTACACAAGAAGCTAGTGGAGCTTCCTGATATTTACTCCTTTGTTCAGGCTCTGTCTAGGATCAGACCTGTCTTTAGAAATTCTGCTTCTCCTTGGAGTTTAAACTTGGTTTTTAAAGTTTTGCAGAAGGCTCTGTTTGAGCCTTTGCATGCGCTTGACATTAAGATTATTTCCTGGAAGGTTCTATTTCTTCTGGCTATTTCTTCTGAGTCTGAGTTGGCGGCCTTGCAATCTAAACGCCCTTACCTGGTTTTTCACGCTAAGGCTGTGCTTCGCATTGAATTGGGATTTCTTTCCAAAGTGGTGTCAGATCGTAACATCAATCAGGAGATAGAAGTTCCTTCCTTGTGTCCTAACCCTTCTTCGTCTAAGGAAAGGTTGCTGCATTACTTGGATGTGGTTCGAGCTCTGAAGTTTTATCTTCAGGCTACAAAAGATTTCAGACAGACGTCGTCCTTATTTGTGGTGTATTCAGGGAAGCGTAGGGGGCAGAGGGCCAGGGCCTCTTCCACCTCTGTCTGTCTTTTTGGTTGAGGAGCATTATCCATTTGGCCTATGAAATAGCGGGACATAAGCCTCCTCAGAGGATTACGGCTCACTCAACTAGGGCTGTGTCCTCTTCTTGGGCCTTTAAGAACGAGGACTCTGTGGAGCAGATTTGTAAGGTGGCTACTTGGTCCTCCTTACATACTTTTACAAAGTTTTACAAATTCAATGTTTTTGCTTCGGCGGAAGCTGTTTTTGGGAAAAAGGTTCTGCAGGCTGTGGTGCCCTCAGTATAGGGTCCGCCTCCTTTTACCCTCCAATTTTTTGTTCATTCAGTGTCCTCTAGAGCTTGGGTGTTTAGTCCCACAAGTAATGAATGAAGCAGTGGACTCTCCTCCCATTAAGATGGAAAACATTAAATTATGCTTACCTGATTTCATTTTCATCTGTGGGAGGAGAGCCCCCTACTCCTGCCAGTTTGCTCCGGTGGGTGGACCTAAATTTTAAATTTTCTGGCACCATTTATACCCTGATATTTATCTTACTGTTCCTTGTTCCCTTGGCAGAATGACTGGGGGATGAGGGGAGTGGGGGGAGGTATTTAAGCCTTTGGCTGGGGTGTCTTTGCCTCCTCCTGGTGGCCAGGTTCTTATTTCCCACAAGTAATGAATGAAGCAGTGGACTCTCCTCCCACAGATGGAAATGAAATTATCAGGTAAGCATGATTTGTTTTCCTGTGACCACATCCATACATTCCTGTACTGGTGAGCCAGGAATTGTTAGTGGATTATTCCTTTCATAATTGGGTAGGCGATGAGATGGATCCTAAGGTTGGACACATTCTAGAACTTCTATGTTCCACATGCCTTGATAAAATAGTGATATCTAAGAAAGCACCTCCCCAGTGCACTACTAATCCTCCTGCGGAAGGGGCCCTGTGGCTGCCAGATTTTGCTGATCACTTGCAAACGGCGGTGTCTGCGGCCTTCAGTGCGTTACCTCGCCCTGCTAAGCGAAAGGTTAAACATTGCTATCCTTCCCAGGGGTCATCTAATCCGTTGGATGTATCTGAGACTAGATTATCCGCTGATGCAGAGGACTGCGATACTTCGGAGGACTCTTTCTCTGGGTCGGATTCTGTGGCTTTAGGATGGAGCACTTACGCTTTTTATTTATGTTGGCTACTCTAGTGGTTCCGGAACCAAAGTTACCGGAGGAAACTTCTATTCCTAAGCTTGATAAAGTTTGTGAACAGGGTGGTGCCCCATGCTTTTCCGGTTCCCGTAAAGATGGCGAATATTATAAAGAATGAATGGGAGAGACTTGGTTTAATCTTTCTCCCCTTCTTCATTTAAGAAATTGTTCCCGGTTCCTGATTCTCAGCTAGAATTGTGGGTATCTGTCCCTATAGTGAATGGAGCCATCGCCACGCTCGCTAAGCATACCACTATCCCACTCGAGGATAGTTTGTTGTTTAAGGAAACCCTGTTAAGAAAGATGTTTCAGCACATGGGGTTCGTATTTCAGCCTGCATCGGCGGTCTCTGTGTTGGCGGGAGCAACTACCTAGTGGTGTCACTCTTTCACAGATGATCAAGGTGGAGACTCCCCTCAATGAGATACAGGAAAGAATTAAGGCCCTGAGGGTAGCTAATTCGTTTATCTGTGATGCAAATATGCAGATTATCTGCTTGAATGCCAAGACATCAAGCTTTTCTATTCTGGCCTAGAGGGCCCTGTGGTTCAAATCATGGTCTGCTGACATGACGTCCAAATCTAGATCGCTTTCCCTTCCATTTATGGGAAAAGTTATTTTCTTTCCAGGCCTGGACTCTCTCATACCCACGGTCACGGGGGGCAAGGGTGCCTTTCTTCCGCAAGATAAGAAGAATAAGCCTAAGGGTCCTAATTTTTGTCCCTTTCGTTCGGACAAGTCCTAATGACAGCAGCCTGCCGCAAAGCCCGAGCAGTCCAAGGGATCTTGGAAACCATCTCAGTCTTGGAATAAAACCAAGCAGAGGAAGAAGCCCGCCGAGACAAGATCGGCATGAAGGGGCGGCCCCTGATCCGTCTCTGATTTTTGTCGGGGGCAGACTATCTCTTTTCGCAGAGGCTTGGATGAGAGATGTGCAGGATCCTTGGGTTCTGGAGGTCATTTCCCAGGGATACAGGATAGGTTTCAAAACTCGCCCTCCCAGGGGCAGATTCCTCTTGTGAAATCTATCGTCAAGACCAGAGAAACGAGATGCCTTTCTAGAGTGCGTGAGGGATCTCTCCTCTAAGAGTAATCGTACCAGTATCTCTATCAGAAAGAGGTCTCGGGTACTATTCAAACCTTTTCGTGGTCTCACAGAAAGAGGGAACCTTTCGCCCGATTCTAGATCTAAAATGCTTAAACAAGTTTCTCTCGGTCCCATTGTTCAAGATGGAGACGATAAGGTCTTTTCTGCCCTTTGTTCAAGAGGGTCAGTTCATGAGTTAGAGGAGTCGCTTCTTCCGATTAAACATCTTGGAACTTCGAGCGATCTTAAACGCTCTGAGTGCTTGGCCCCTCTTGGGTTCATCAGATTCCAGTCGTACAACATTACCTCGGTGGCTTACATCAACCATCAGGGGGAAACGAGAAGCTCCCTAGCCATGAGGGAAGTATCTTGGATTCTGCAGTGGGCGGAGACCCACAACTGCTTGCTGTCAGCGATTCACATCCCGGGTATGGACAACTGGGAAGCGGATTTTTTTGACAGACAATCGTTTCATCTGGGGGAATGGTCTCTTCACCCCGTTTGCAACAGATGGGGTACTCCGGAGATAGATCTCATGGCGTCCAGACTCAACTACAAGCTACCCAGATATGGGTCGAGGTTCAGGGATCCCAAGGCAGAACTGATAGATGCCTTAGCAGTGTCTTGGGGATTCAACCTAATCTACATATTTTCACCGTTACTTCTACCTCAAGTAGTGGCCCACATCAGGTAGGAGCAAGCATCAACTATTATGATTGCTCCTGTCGTGGCCGCGGAGGATGTGGTTTGCAGATCTGGTGGGGATGTCTTAGTCTCCTCCATGGAGGTTGCCCTGTCGCAGGGATCTGCTTGTGCAGGGGCCCCTTTGTGCATAAAAATCTAGATTCTCTGAGGCTGACTGCGTAGAGATTAAACACTTAGTCTTAGCCAGAAGAGGGTATTCTGATTGTGTGATTGATACTCATCCAAGCCAGGAAGCCGGTCACCCGACGCCTCTATCATAAGGTGTGGAGGACCTACTTACTCTTGTGTGAGTCTCATGGATATCCCTGGCATAAGGTCAGAGTATCCAGGATACTTTCCTTCCTCTAGGACGGTTTGGAGAAGGGACTTGCCGCCAGTTCCTTAAAGGGACAGATTTCAGCTCTATCTGTGTTACACAAGAAGCTTGTTGAGCTTCCTGATATACAGTCCTTTGTTCAGGCTCTTTCCAGAATTAGGCCTGTATTTAGACGTTTGAATCTGGTTCTTAGGGTTTTGCAGAGGGCTCCGTATGAGCCTATGCATTCTCTTGACATTAGGATACCTGGTCTTTCATGCAGATACGGCTGTCCTTCGCACTGGGTTGGGATTTCTCCCTAAGGTTGTGTCTAATCGCAACAATAATCAGGAGATTGTAGTTCCTTCCTTTGTGTGCTAACCCTTCTTCAAAGGAATGGTTACTTCATAACTTGGAAGTGGTTCGAGCCTTGAAATTTTATCTTCAGGCTACGAAGGATTTCAGACAGACTTCAGCATAGTTTTTCTATTCGGAGGAAGCGCAAAGGGCAGAAGGTTTCTTCCACTTCCCTATCTTTTTGGCTGAGGAGCATGATTCGCTTGGCTTATAAGACAGCGGGACATACGCCTCAGAGGATTACGACTCGCTCAACTAGAGCTGTGGCTTCTTCTTGGGCCTTCAAGAATGAGGCCTCTATGGAGCAGATTTGTAAGGCGGTCCTGGTCCTCCTTACATATTTTTTCAAAGTTTTACAAATTTGATGTTTTTACTTCGGCTAAATCGGCTTTTGGGAGAAAGGTCTTGCAGGCTGTTCTGCCCTCAGACTAGGGCCTGCCTCTTTTTTTTTTTTTTAACCCTCCCGTTTTTTTCATTGTGTCCTCTAGAACTTGGGTATTTGTTTCTCACAAGTAATGAATTAAGCCGTGGATTCTTGTCGTATTAAGATGGAAAACATAAATTATGCTTACCTGATAATTTAATTTCCATCTGTACAAGGAGAGTCCATGACTCCTGCCCAGTTCAATGACTGGGGGATGAGGGGAGTGGGGGAGGTATTTAAGCCTTTTAAGCTGGGATTGGGCTATAAGACTACTTTCTAGGTGGTGTATTGCCAAAGAACACGCTACTGAGCCATTGTTTTTCTGGTTCAGCACTTATCTTTCTCTAAATAAAGATTTAATATTTTGTAAGACTATTTGAGGAAACCTGTTCACATGACTTGAAAAAAATGTTGATCACCAGTGAGTCTCTGAAATTTAAATTACTAAATAACACTAATAATCCCAGAGCTTTTTTCAGACTGGTTGTAGGGACATGAACATTATATGTTTAGAGTTTAAAAAAAAATAAAAAAAATGTGTGTATATATATATATATATATATATATTCTCTCTAAACAAGCAGTGTTCTCCCCAGAAGGTTTTGCCAGTTGTGTGTCTTGGAAATAGCTTGGCAGTGTAAAACTTTATAATATTGTAATCGTACTACGCTAACCAAAGCACAGCTTAATTACATCATTTAACATACTTTGACATAATTTGTGAAACAAACAATGAAAATAATTAATAGCTAACTTTAGTATAATATTGGTTTAAATTTTAGCCGGTCGGTGAGTAAAATCAGCTGGGTGGGGTATGCCCATTAAATAGGTCCGGGGAAGAACACTGAACGAGGCATGAAGACAGTTGCTATGATGTCACTTCTACTGGTCACTGACCATGCTATGACTATTTGTATGCACAAAATCTTATAAGCCTGTGATTACCCAGATTGTTGTAGAATATAGTGCTGTGGTGTGCATAGATGTAAACTAAGAATCCATCAGCAAATTTCCAGTAGCCTTTCTAAAATGCAGTTTTTTTTTTTAAATACTATATTTGTCTTGGGCTTTATCATTTTAAGATGACAAAGTATTTGTTTTTAGGTTTTGTGCATTATTTGAATTTACCAAGAACCTTTTTATGAAGGGAAAATGACTATTCAGCTTCAGAGTTGCTTTAGGTTGTGTTGCTGCTTGCATTAACACTGCAATACATATTTTTTTCACTTGTTTGTAAATTATTCTGCTGTTTTTCAAAGCTTTACTAACCACTTGTGCTTTTTGCTTTTTTTTTTTCCCTACCTTCTTTGTCCTCAATTTTCCTTCTCCCCTGTTCCTCCTTCTCCATCTGTTTTCCTCTAGAAACCTAGAATATTCTCCTCAACTCTGGGACTGGCATAAGTCTTTTTTCTACTCACTGAGTGTTTTTAACTTTCAACACTTCCAGAGCTTTGCACTCAATCCTTTTGGATGTTAGTGCAGATACACTGCGTTCCTGTTATCCACTATCTCTTCTGCTGAAGGCTGCTCAATGTCCTCTCACTAGCCATGTCTTGCAGTACTGGCTGCAACCCTCCTGTGTTTGTGTGTAATAGCAAGAATTCTGGATTCCTCGTTAACTTTTTTTTTTTTTAGTATATATATATATATATCATTAAATTGATATTTAATTGATAGATGAAAATGTTGATAGGGATGGAACCATCATATCTTGCTGTTTACTTCCTTGCTTCATAACACTGAAGAACCCTGCTGCTCCTCTTAATGCCAGACCCAGAATTACAGCTATTCATATTATGTATCCATTAGAGGCTTAGTCTTAAGGTTTTTGCAATTTACCGATGCTCTTAGTTAGCTAATGCTGTCCAAGCCAGACCACTCAAAATAAAGTTTTATGTTTTTCATTTTTAACCATTCATTTCTGTTTTCATCCTTGTAGCATTCTCTTGAATAAATTGTAAAGCTTTATTCTGTGTTAACTCAAGTCTCTGTTGTATACTAACTTAAATAAACTACTTACCAACTCTCTCTGTATTCATACATTTGTGATCAAATAGAAATTATTTTAGATTTGCTGTCTCTGCACTAAACGGCATGTTTTAACATTGCAAACAAAGCTGCTTTCTCTTTGAAATTAAATAGTGAAGAATGATTCCAAATATTTTAATACACATTTGAGCAGTTACTTCTTGTAACCTCTTAAATTTTGTTTTTGTAAGTGTAAAATGTTCAAAAAAACCTGACCCTTGTTAATGTCATAAAGGGGGCAAGAGTCTGTGAGTCATTACTCCTGGAAATTCCACTCCTGTTCACTAGGAGGCAAAGATTTCCAAATTGCCAAGAGCACTTAAAAACCCTCCTACCTCACTGGTAATCCAGTTTTGTATTTGCCTCTGTAGGAGTAAGGTGAAGAATGGAGATGCTGCAGATTTTGTTCTGTGAGAAGGGTCCTCATACTTTTTTTTTTTCCCTCGGAGAGCTACTCTTTGGACAGAGGTACGTTTAGGAGTATTCGGTAGTGGCACTATTACACCCAGTGGAAGTTAGTCACAGGCCTGCCACAGGTGTCACGGGGACCGGTCCCTAGTTGCCTCCTGTTGTATTGTTGTTATACTCCACATACACAGATTATTTGCTGTCATGTGTACAGCATTAGCAGTCCTGACCAGGAGGGAGCAGCAGTCCGTTGTGTTTAGCACAGCCGCCTAGCAACCAGAAGGGATAGTTAACCCCAAAATTTTCTTTTAGGATTCAGATAGAACATACAGTTTTAAACTACTTTCCAATTTCATTCAATTATCACATTTTCTTTTTTCTCTTCTTATCCATTGTTGAAGGGACAGCATTGCACTACTGACAGGAAGCTGAAAATATCTATTTAGCCAAATCACAAGAGACAAATGTGTGCAGGCACCAATTAGCAGCAATAGTGTATATGTGCGTATTCATTTTTTAACGAGATACTAAGAGAACGAAGCACATTTGAAAATAGAAGCAAATTTAAAAGTGTCTTAAAATGACATACTCTATCTGAGTCATGTGCAAGTGTAGTTTTGACTTTCCTATCCCTTTAAATCCAGCTAAAGTTGCTGATTTCTAATGACATGGTTTCTTAGTCAAGTTTTTCTATTTCCTTTTTTTGTTTTTGTTTTTGTTTGGGCCTGGTCTGGATGCTATTCTTTTTCTTTCTGAGACTGGGAGGTAAAGGAGTTTTTCTCCCTTAGGACAATAAATCTAAGGGTGAGATCAGGACTTCTAATCATTTGTGTTACTTTTCATCAATCTAGCAACCTAAAGTTGTCCCCTTCTATTTAGAAAAATGGCTGTTTTGGATTTTCCTAGAAGACTTATTAAAATTGGAACAAGTCTAAAGAGTCATAAGAAACCAACCAGTGGTAACACCAATTTCTCCTCTTTGGAACCTTAATTTGGTTCTAAGAATATTGCAGGTTGCTTTTTTGAGCATATGCACTATTTTGCTACGCTTTTCTTGGAAGGTTTTGTTTCTTTTAGCTATTCCTGCTTTCTTTCATGTAATTGACAAGAGTCCATGAGCTAGTGACGTATGGGATATACAATCCTACCAGGAGGGGCAAAGTTTCCCAAACCTCAAAATGCCTATAAATACATTCCTCACCACACCCACAATTCATTTTTACAAACTTTGCCTCCTATGGAGGTGGGGAAGTAAGTTTGTGCTTGATTTCTATGTTTTCTTCTATGATAAGCGCTTCTAAGCATTTTGAAGCCCTATTCCTCTCGGAGTACAGTGTTTGTCAGAGGGATGTGAAGGGAGTATCTCCTATTGATATGGTTTTCCTCTCGGGAAATCTTTTCAAACGTTCTCTGTTATCTGTCGTAGGGATTCATCTCTTACCTCCCTTTTCAGATCGACTATATACTCTTATATAACATTACCTCTGCTGATACTTTTTCAGTACTGGTTTGGCTATCTGCTATATGTGGATTGGTGTCTTTCGGTAAGTATGTTTTTTTTTTCTTATTTAAGACACTCGCAGCTATGGTTTGGCGCTTTATGTATTAATATAAAGTTTATGTATATTTCCTTTTGCAGACTGTCAGTTTCATTTTGGGAAGCATGTTTAGGAAGTTATTTGTCTTACCTGGGGTAGAGTCTTTTTTTTTTTTTTCAAATTGACTTTTTTTTCTTTTGCGAGGGCGCAAAATGCTGTTATTTATAGCGTCATTCTTGGCGCGAGAATTTTTTGAGCAAGAAGGTACGTCTGACGCTCATTTCCGGCGTCTTAGTTGACGGCAGGTTTTCCTTGCACGAGGTTGCGTCTGTTATGACGCGAGTTGCGTCATTTCTGGATGTTGTTGGCGCCAAAAAATTTCAACTTTCTTTTGCGTCGTGCGTCATACTTAGCGCCAATTTTTTTTAAATTTTTTTTCACCCCACTTTCTATATGCCTCTTGCCTTCTATATACTCAGAGGGCCATGCTGTTTGCATTTTTTCCCATTCCTGAAACTGCCATTTAAGGAAATTGAAAATTTTTCTTTTATGTTGTTTTTTCCTTTACATTTTGCAAGATGTCTCAATCTGATCCTGTCTCAGAAGCAACTGTTGGAACCCTGCTGCCTGATCAGTTGTAATCTCAGCTAACTTGCAACAGATGCACTTAGCTTTGGTAGATCTTCAGCTGTAGTATGTAACAGTTGCCATGATAAGCTTTTTCACGCATGAAATGTTTCCATCAGTACTAGTACAGTTTGTGTTGTTCCTTCAACATCTAATGTACATGATATCTCTGATATGAAAATGTATATTGCTGATGCGATAGAGATACAGCTTTGTATGCTGAACCAATGGTGCAGTGATTATCCTCGGATATCACAATTGATATACTTATATCCCAACATTCAACTCTCTGACTTGGTGGTTAGACCATCAACGTTTAATTCACGGGGCTTCTTTTGTTCATCCTACCTGGACTGTGATCACAACCGATGCAAGTCTTTCAGGTTGGGGAGCTGTCTGAGGATCTCTGACGGCACATGGGGTTTGGAAACCTCAAGATGCGAGGTTACCAATCAATATTTTAGCACTCCGTGCTATTTTCAGGGCTCTTCAGGTTTGGCCTCTGTTAAAGAGAGAACCATTAATTTGTTTTCAGACGGACAATATCACAACTGTGGCATATGTCAATCATCAGGGTGGGACTCAGTCCCCTAGCTATGAAATAAGTATCTCAGATACTTTCTTGGGCATAATCCAGCTCTTGTCTAATGTCTGTGTTGCATATCCCAGGTGTAGACAATTGGGAAGCGCGTTATCTCAACCTTATATCTGGGGGAGTGGTCTCTCCATCCAGATGTATTTTGTCAGATTGTACAGATGTGGGGTCTTTCAGAAATAGATCTGATGGCTTCTCATCTAAACAAGAAACTTCCTAGGTACCTGTCCAGGTCCATGGATCCATAGGTGGAGATGGTGAATGCTTTAACTGTGCCTTTTTCTCTTGTTAAGTGTATCCAGTCCACGGATCATCCATTACTTATGGGATATTAACTCCTCCCCAACAGGAAGTGCAAGAGGATTCACCCAGCAGAGCTGCCACATAGCTCCTCCCCTAACTGCCATTCCCAGTCATTCTCTTGCACCCAACGAATAGATAGGATGTGTGAGAGGACTGTGGTGATTATACTTAGTTTCATACCTTCAATCAAAAGTTTGTTATTTTATAATAGCACCGGAGTGTGTTATTCCTTCTCTGGTAGAATTTGAAGAAGAATCTACCTTAGTTTTTCTATGATTTTAGCCGGAGTAGTTAAGATCATATTGCTGTTTCTCGGCCATCTGAGGAGAGGTAAACTTCAGATCAGGGGACAGCGGGCAGATTAATCTGCAAAGAGGTATGTAGCAGCTTATTATTTTCTGACAATGGAATTGATGAGAAAATTCTGCCATACCGATATAATGTAAACTCAGCCTTAAATGCAGTAGCAGCAACTGGTATCAGGCTGTCATGTATGTATATTTTACACTTCAGTATTCTGGGGAATGGCACTTCACTGGAATTATACTGTATGCATAAAACTTTAGCCTAATTTGCAGGGACTAGCAACAGGCTTTTTAATAACACTCAATTTATTAATGTTAAACGTTTTTTGCTGGCATGTAAAATCGTTTAATTTTCTGAGGTACTGGGTGAAAAAATGTTTTGGGCACTATTTTTTTCCACTTGGCAGTCGTTTTATTTAATTTATGACAGTTTACTGATCTCTCTCACTGTTAGCTATCAGGGTTAGTTATCCTTTGCTAATGGGAGCAATCCTTTGCTAAAATTGTGTTTTTTACAAAGATTTGATGCTATAACTTTTCAGTTTATTAATTTTCAACTGTCATAACTTTTTCTGTGCTTCTTATAGGCACAGTACGTTTTCATATTATAGTAAATTACTTGAAAAGTATTTCCAAGTTGCTAGTTTATTTGCTAGTGTGTTAAACATGTCTGATTCAGAGGAAGATATCTGTGCTATATGTGCTAAAGCCAAAGTGGAGCCCAATAGAAATTTATGTACTAATTGTATTGATGCTACTTTAAATAAAAGTCAATCTGTACAAATTGAACATATTTCACCAAACAACGAGGGGAGAGTTATGCCGACTAACTCGCCTCACGTGTCAGTACCTGCATCTCCCGCTCGGGAGGTGCGTGATATTGTAGCGCCGAGTACATCTGGGCGGCCATTACAAATCACATTACAGGATATGGCTACTGTTATGACTGAAGTTTTGGCTAAATTACCAGAACTAAGAGGTAAGCGTGATCACTCTGGGGTGAGAACAGAGTGCGCTGATAATATTAGGGCCATGTCAGACACTGCGTCACAATTTGCAGAACATGAGGACGGAGAGCTTCATTCTGCGGGTGACGGTTCTGATCCAAACAAACTGGATTCAGATATTTCAAATTTTAAATTTAAGCTGGAAAACCTCCGTGTATTACTAGGGGAGGTGTTAGCGGCTCTGAATGATTGTAACACAGTTGCAATACCAGAGAAAATGTGTAGGTTGGATAAATATTTTGCGGTACCGGCGAGTACTGACGTTTTTCCTATACCTAAGAGACTTACTGAAATTGTTACTAAGGAGTGGGATAGACCCGGTGTGCCGTTCTCACCCCCTCCGATATTTAGAAAGATGTTTCCAATAGACGCCACCACACGGGACTTATGGCAAACGGTCCCTAAGGTGGAGGGAGCAGTTTCTACTTTAGCTAAGCGTACCACTATCCCGGTGGAGGATAGCTGTGCCTTTTCAGATCCAATGGATAAAAAGTTAGAGGGTTACCTTAAGAAAATGTTTGTTCAACAAGGTTTTATATTGCAACCTCTTGCATGCATTGCGCCTGTCACGGCTGCAGCAGCATTTTGGTTTGAGTCTCTGGAAGAGACACTTGAATCAGCTCCATTAGATGAGATTACACACAAGCTTAAAGCCCTTAAGTTAGCTAACTCATTTATTTCAGATGCCGTAGTACATTTAACTAAACTTACGGCTAAGAATTCCGGATTCGCCATTCAGGCACGCAGAGCACTGTGGCTAAAATCCTGGTCAGCTGACGTTACTTCTAAATCTAAATTGCTTAATATACCTTTCAAAGGGCAGACCTTATTTGGGCCCGGGTTGAAAGAAATTATCGCTGACATTACAGGAGGTAAAGGCCATGCCCTGCCTCAAGACAGAGCCAAACCTAAGGCTAGACAGTCTAATTTTCGTTCCTTTCGTAATTTCAAAGCAGGAGCAGCATCAACTTCCTCTGCACCAAAACAGGAAGGAGCTGTTGCTCGCTACAGACAAGGCTGGAGACCTAACCAGTCCTGGAACAAGGGCAAGCAGGCCAGGAAACCTGCTGCTGCCCCTAAGACAGCATGAATTGAGGGCCCCCGATCCGGGAACGGATCTAGTGGGGGGCAGACTTTCTCTCTTCGCCCAGGCTTGGGCAAGAGATGTCCAGGATCCCTGGGCGTTAGAGATCATATCTCAGGGATACCTTCTAGACTTCAAATTCTCTCCCCCAAGAGGGAGATTTCATCTGTCAAGGTTGTCAACAAACCAAATAAAGAAAGAGGCGTTTCTACGCTGCGTACAAGATCTTTTATTAATGGGAGTGATCCATCCGGTTCCGCGGTCGGAACAAGGACAAGGGTTTTACTCAAATCTGTTTGTGGTTCCCAAAAAAGAGGGAACTTTCAGGCCAATCTTGGATTTAAAGATCCTAAACAAATTCCTAAGAGTTCCATCGTTCAAAATGGAAACTATTCGGACAATTTTACCCATGATCCAAAAGGGTCAGTACATGACCACAGTGGATTTAAAGGATGCTTACCTTCACATACCGATTCACAAAGATCTTTACCGGTATCTAAGGTTTGCCTTTCTAGACAGGCATTACCAGTTTGTAGCTCTTCCATTCGGATTGGCTACGGCTCCGAGAATCTTCACAAAGGTTCTGGGTGCTCTTCTGGCGGTACTAAGACCGCGAGGAATTGCGGTAGCTCCGTACCTAGACGACATTCTGATACAAGCTTCAAGCTTTCAAACTGCCAAGTCTCATACAGAGTTAGTACTGGCATTTCTAAGGTCGCATGGATGGAAGGTGAACGAAAAGAAGAGTTCTCTCTTTCCACTCACAAGAGTTCCCTTCTTGGGGACTCTTATAGATTCTGTAGAAATGAAGATTTACCTGACAGAAGACAGGTTAACAAAGCTTCAAAATGCATGCCGTGTCCTTCATTCCATTCAACACCCGTCAGTAGCTCAATGCATGGAGGTGTTCGGCTTAATGGTAGCAGCAATGGACATAGTACCCTTTGCACGCCTACATCTCAGACCGCTGCAATTGTGCATGCTAAGTCAGTGGAATGGGGATTACTCAGACTTGTCCCCTACTCTGAATCTGGATCAAGAGACCAGAAATTCTCTTCTATGGTGGCTTTCTTGGCCACATCTGTCCAGGGGGATGCCATTCAGCAGGCCGGACTGGACAATTGTAACAACAGACGCCAGCCTACTAGGTTGGGGCGCTGTCTGGAATTCTCTGAAGGCTCAGGGACAATGGAATCAGGAGGAGAGTCTCCTACCAATAAACATTCTGGAATTGAGAGCAGTTCTCAATGCCCTTCTGGCTTGGCCCCAGTTAACAACTCGGGGGTTCATCAGGTTTCAGTCGGACAACATCACGACTGTAGCTTACATCAACCATCAGGGAGGGACAAGAAGCTCCCTAGCAATGATGGAAGTATCAAAGATAATTCGCTGGGCAGAGTCTCACTCTTGCCACCTGTCAGCAATCCACATCCCGGGAGTGGAGAACTGGGAGGCGGATTTCTTAAGTCGTCAGACTTTTCATCCGGGGGAGTGGGAACTTCATCCGGAGGTCTTTGCCCAAATACTTCGACGTTGGGGCAAACCAGAGATAGATCTCATGGCGTCTCGACAGAACGCCAAGCTTCCTCATTACGGGTCCAGATCCAGGGATCCGGGAGCGGTTCTGATAGATGCTTTGACAGCACCTTGGACCTTCGGGATGGCTTATGTGTTTCCACCCTTCCCGATGCTTCCTCGATTGATTGCCAGAATCAAACAGGAGAGAGCATCAGTGATTCTAATAGCGCCTGCATGGCCACGCAGGACTTGGTATGCAGATCTAGTGGACATGTCATCCTGTCCACCTTGGTCGCTACCTCTGAAACAGGACCTTCTGATCCAGGGTCCCTTCAAACATCAAAATCTAATTTCTCTGAAGCTGACTGCTTGGAAATTGAACGCTTGATTTTATCAAAACGTGGTTTTTCTGAGTCAGTTATTGATACCTTAAATACAGACTAGGAAGCCTGTTACCAGAAAGATTTACCATAAGATATGGCGCAAATACTTATATTGGTGCGAATCCAAGAGTTACTCATGGAGTAAGGTTAGGATTCCGAGGATATTGTCTTTTCTACAAGAAGGTTTAGAAAAGGGTTTATCCGCTAGTTCCTTAAAGGGACAGATTTCAGCTCTGTCCATTCTTTTACACAAACGTCTGTCAGAAGTTCCGGACGTTCAAGCTTTTTGTCAGGCTTTAGCTAGGATCAAGCCTGTGTTTAAAACTGTTGCTCCACCATGGAGTTTGAACTTAGTTCTTAATGTTTTACAGGGGGTTCCGTTTGAACCCCTTCATTCCATTGATATCAAGTTGTTATCTTGGAAAGTTCTGTTTTTAATGGCGATTTCCTCGGCTCGAAGAGTCTCTGAGTTATCTGCCTTACATTGTGATTCTCCTTATCTGATTTTTCATTCAGACAAGGTAGTTCTGCGTACTAAACCTGGGTTCCTACCTAAGGTGATCACTAACAGGAATATCAATCAAGAGATTGTGGTTCCATCTTTGTGTCCTAATCCTTCTTCGAAAAAGGAACGTCTGCTACACAATCTAGATGTAGTCCGTGCCCTGAAATTTTATCTACAGGCAACTAAGGATTTTCGACAAACGTCTTCCCTGTTTGTCGTTTATTCTGGTCAGAGGAGAGGTCAAAAAGCTTCGGCTACCTCTCTCTCCTTTTGGCTTCGTAGCATAATACGGTTAGCCTATGAGACTGCTGGACAGCAGCCTCCTGAAAGAATTACAGCACATTCTACTAGAGCTGTGGCTTCCACTTGGACCTTTAAGAATGAGGCTTTTGTTGAACAGATTTGCAAGGCTGCAACTTGGTCTTCTCTTCATACTTTTTCCAAATTTTACAAATTTGACACTTTTGCTTCTTCGGAGGCTGTTTTTGGGAGAAAGGTTCTTCAGGCAGTGGTTCCTTCCGTATAAAGAGCCTGCCTGTCCCTCCCGTCATCCGTGTACTTTAGCTTTGGTATTGGTATCCCATAAGTAATGGATGATCCGTGGACTGGATACACTTAACAAGAGAAAACATAATTTATGCTTACCTGATAAATTTATTTCTCTTGTAGTGTATCCAGTCCACGGCCCGCCCTGTCACTTTAAGGCAGGTAATTTTTCCATTAAACTACAGTCACCACTGCACCCTATGGTTTTCCTTTCTCTGCATGTTTTCGGTCGAATGACTGGTAATGGCAGTTAGGGGAGGAGCTATGTGGCAGCTCTGCTGGGTGAATCCTCTTGCACTTCCTGTTGGGGAGGAGTTAATATCCCATAAGTAATGGATGATCCGTGGACTGGATACACTACAAGAGAAATAAATTTATCAGGTAAGCATAAATTATGTTTTTTAACAACCTGCTTATCTTTCTGCCTCTAGTTCTTCTTCCAAAAGTGATTTCCAAGATCATTATGGAACATTCGTATGTGTTTCTTATAGCACCAGCGTGGTCTCATAGGTTTTGGTTTGCGAATCTTGTCCGAATGTCCAGTTGCCAGCCTTGGCCACTTCCTCTAAGACCAGACCTGTCTCAAGAGCCGATTTTCCATCTGGATCGCAAATCCGTTAAATTTGAAGGTATGGAAATCGAACACATAGTGCTTAGTCATAGCGGTTTCTCGGACTCGGTGATTAATACTAAGCTACAGGCCCGTAAGTCTGTTTCAAGGAAGACCTATATTTCATGGTTTTCTTCTCAGAAATTCTCCTGGAATTGTTTTAGAATTCTTAGAATTTTACAGTTTCTTCAGGTTGGTTTGGATAAAGGTTAGTCTGCAAGTGCTTTGAAGGGACAAATCTCTGCTCTTTCTGTTTTATTTCATAGAAAGATTGCTAAGCTTTCTGATATTCACTGTTTTGTTCAGGCTTTGGTTTGTATCAAGCCTGTTATTAAATCAATCTCTCCTCCTTGGAGTCTTTGGTTTTGAAGACTTTGCAGGCTCCTCCTTTTTAAGCCTATGCATGCTTTGGATAGTAAACTACTTTCTTGGTGTTTCCTTTTGGCTATCTCTTCAGCTAGGAGAGTTTCCGAATTGTCTGCTCTCTTTTGAGTCTCCTTTTCTGATTTTCCATCAGGATAAGGCTGTTTTGTGGACTTAAAGTTCTTCCTAAGGTTGTGAATTCTAACATTAGTAGTGAAATTATTGTTCCTTACTTGTGTCCTAATCCGAAGAATGCTCTTGAAAGATCATTGCATTCTTTAGATGTTGTAAGAGCTTTGAAATATTATGTTGAAGCTACTAAAGATTTCAGGAAGACTTCTAGTCTATTTGTGGGCTTCTCTGGTTCAACGAAAGGGCAGAAAGCTTCTGCCATTTCTTTGGCATCTTGGTTGAAGTTTTTGATTCATAAAGCTTATTTGGAGGCGGACAGTCCCCACCTCAGAGGATCACAGCTCATTCTACTAGATCAGTCACCACTTCTTGGGCTTTTAAGAATGAAGCTTAAGTTGATCAGATTTGCAAAGCAGCAACTTGGTCTTCTTTGCATACATTTAAATTTTTTTACCATTTTGATGCATTTGCTTCATCTGAAGCAGTCTTTCTTCTGCTAATGTTTTAAGTATTTTTTCTTCTTTCTATTTATGAGAAATACTTATTTTTTGTGGATTTAATTTTTACAGCGGAAATAGGCTGTTTTTATTGTATCCCTCCCTTTCTAGTGACTCTTCTATGGACTGCCACATCTTGGGTATTTCTTTCCCATACGTCACTAGCTCATGGACTCTTGCCAATTACACGAAAGAAAACATAATTTATGTAAGAACTTACCTGATAAATTAATATCTTTCATATTGACAAGAGTCCATGAGACCCACCCTTTTTATGGTGGTTATGATTTTTTGTATAAAAGCACAATTATATTTCCAGTTCCTCTTTTTTTGAATGCTTTTTTTTTTTTACTCCTTATTTTATCACCCCACTACTTGGCTATTCGTTAAATTGAATTGTGGGTGTGGTGAGGGCTGTATTTATAGGCATTTTGAGGTTTGGGAAACTTTGCCCCTTCTAGTAGAATTTTATATCCCATACGTCGATAGCTCATGGACTCTTGCCAATATGAAAGAAATTAATTTATCAGGTAAGTTCTTACATAAATTATGTTTTTCTTTTCTGTGGGCCACCTTATTTGGTTTTACATCCCCCCCCCCCATAAGGTGGTTTTGGGATCTAGTTTGATTTATTTGCTTATGTGGTATATTTAGAAAATGTCAATTATGAATGTGTTGTGGTTTGTTTTTCCTAATTCAAAAGATATGGAGTGGCTTAGTCATATTTTGGATGTTACTGATTTGAAATCTTTTTGCAGGCTTCTAATGATTTTAAAATATCTAGTTTTTTTCGTTATAAAAGGGGTCATTAGACAACAGTAGTTTTATTGGTTTCTTGACTGAAGCTTTTGATTCATAAGCTTGGAGGAGGCGGGTTAGCATCCTTCTTAAATTTTTACTCACTATTCTTCTCGGTTAGTTGTATTTTTCCTGTTTTTTTTTTTTTGTTTGTTTTTTTAGAGTGAGGCTTCTGTTTGCAATCCAGCTACCTGGGTCCATTCCATTGTTTCCTAGAAGGTAGCTTATCTGCTTTACAAGCGGAAGGCTGCATGTTTGCGCACAGTTTTTGGCTGCTGGTTCTTCTTTGCTTATCTTTTAATTTATGCATACTTGTTCCTTTGTTTCTTTCATGGTGGTGAGAATCCACAAGACCCACACATTTTTTTTTTTTTTTTTTTTTTTGCTAGACTTTAATTGTTTTTTTCTGGCACCAGTTTGTGTGCATCACTGCTTTTTTTTTTTTTTTTTTTTTTCCCCTGCTCCTTTTTCTCGCTTTTGTCCTTTTCTTCCTTCCTTCATTCCTTCATTCTCCTTGCTTGGCTATACATCAGACATGTTTACGAGTGAAGTGGGAGGGGTTTTAAGGGCCCTTGGAGTTTTGGTTATCTTTGCCGCCTCCTAGTGGCCAGGAGTGGAAGTTCCAGGACGAATGGCTCAAACTCATTTCTTTCATGGTGGTGAGTCTAAGCATAAATTTTTGTCTAATGGTAGTGAGAGTCCATGAGACTGTACTCTTAGAAATACATCACCTGTCCACCAGGAGAAGGCAAAGGCACCCTACTCAAATATGCCTCCTACTTCCCTTTCCCTTCCAGTAGTTACTTGCCTTGTCAAGGAGTGGGCAAGGATAGAGTTGTTCAGCAAGAGTGAATTTTAAATTTGTGCCAACCCAATTCTAATTTACCCTCTGTGGATAGTTCCCAGAAGGAGAGGCTGGTCTAATATAAATATTTTCTATAAAGTTTCTGCACAGCAGCAGGCCACTGGTGTCGCTGGGAAGTTCCCAAACCACCTCCAGTTATGGCCAGTTGGATGTACTTCTCCATTAAAGGGACAGTCTAGTCAAAATTAAACTTTAATGATTCAAATGATATCAAATTTGCATTCTCTTCGTATTCTTTGTTGAAAGCTAAACCTAGGAAGGCTCATATGCTAAGTTCTAAACCCTTGAAGGCCACCTCTCATCTCAGTGCGTTTTCTCAGCTAGACAGCGCTAGTTTGTGTGCCATATAGATAACGTTGTGATCACTCCTGTGTAGTCAGCACTGATTGGCTAAAATGTTAGTCTGTCAAAAGAACTGAAATATGGGGACAGTCTGCAGAGTCTTGGATACAACGTAATTACAGATTTAAAAAAGTATATTAATATAACTGTGTAGGTTATGCAAAACTGGGGAATGGGTAATAAAAGGATTATCTTTTAAATTAATAAACAATCTGGAGTAGACTGTTCCATTTTAAGATACTTTCTGCTGTTAGTTACAGCACAGGACTTAACCCCAGTGCTCTATTTGTATTAATACATACAGAGCATAGAGGACAAGGGGATGTAAGATAATGGAACCCCCTTTAGGCGTATTTTTCTTTTCTAAGTACATATGGAAGTGCGTAGTAACTGCTGGTCTCACAATCCATTCTGTGCAGTCTGAGCCTTGTGGCAAACTGTTCACAAGATAGCAGTTTGTGCACAGCTGGAGATTTGTACACATGTTTGTTTTACTTTAGAGGGTTTGCCAGTATTGAGCACAGTGGGCACTGTGTATTTTCACTAGTAGTTTGTAAACTGCCTTTAAGTATTATTAGCAGTTATTTTATTAGTGTGTATTTCTCACTGGTTATAGTACCTCTGTGCTCCGGTCACACGAGTGACAGTGGAAGTACCTGGATGGAATCTAGTTTTCCTATTGCAAGGAGTGGGTTAACGGTTCTTCTAGCCACAGGAGAGCTTTTGGCGTGCATCCCATCTTTCTCCACGCTTCATCAGGCCGATATGGAGGCGCAGCACTTCCAGCATGGACTTTCATAGCACTGTCACAGAGACATCAGGAGGCGGTAAGACCTTTACATCAGAGCACAGAGGGGATATATTCTTACACACAGAGGCACATGCCGGAGTTTGGGCATTCTTGTAGTATAGCAGTGGCCTATTGTTTGTGCTACAGGGTTTACTTTTTCACAAGATTCTATTACAAACAGGGAGTCTTGTAGAGTTCTCTACTATTTAGTTATTTCTCATTGCGGGTTTTGTTTATCACTATGGAGCCAACTGGAGTCTGCAAACGCTAATAGTGTCATCTGAGGAAATTGTCTTAGACATTTATTCCTACCAACAAATGCTTGGTAAGCAATACAGTTGTAATTTGTCTTTAGCCCTTGGGCCCTTGTCTAACTTCTTTTCTACAGACCCATTCCCAAAATCCCAGTTTGCCATCTACAGTGGAAAAGTATAAATTTGCCACAGGTCTTAAAGTTCCATTGCAATCTGCAGTTTCTTGGGGAACTTGAGTCCATGCCGCCTCCAAGTATGAGCAAATGTAAGCTAAAGCACTGCTTTTTAGAAACTAGGGGTACACTACTTCTGCTTCAGAACCATGAGATTACCGGATAAAAGCAGACAGATCTATCATCCTCCAGTTCAGAAGGTGAGCTATCTATGATTCTCTGATCCTCATTCAGATAGGAAACCTGAAGACATGACCTTCCAATTCAGAATGGAGCACCTAAGCTTCTTACTTAAGGAGGTCTTAAGAACTCTAGGAGCTGACTGAGAAATCAGTTCTTAAATTAGATATAATTTTCAGAATCAACTGTAGGGGGCGCTTGACAATTTGAGTCTTTTCATTGGTTAATGAGATCATTACCAAGGAATGGGATAAACCATGAGTACTTTTCACTCCATCTCCAATGTTTAAGACCGCACAGGAAGCTCAAAGGTTACCTTAGGAAGGCATTCTTGCAGGAGGGATTGCTATTCCAGCCTGCAGTAAGTATTGTCAAAGTTACAGGAGTGGTGGCTTTCTAGTGTGACTCCTTATCTCAGTTTGTGTGGAAGGGATCTACTTTGGTAGAGATTCAAGATCGCATTCAGGCTCCGAAAATGTAATTCTTTAATGTGCAACGCGATTATACAGATTTTTCACATTCATGCCAAAAATACAGCCTTGGCAGTTCTTTTCAGGAGGGCTCTTTGGCTTAAGTCATGGCTGGCAGACATGGTTTTCAAGCCTAGACTTATTTCTCTTAAGGGTAAGAACCTTTTCAGTCCTGGCTTGGACTCTTATCTCTTCTGTGACAGAACAAGAAAACTAGACCAAAGGGAAAATCTGGTGGATGTTTTTCTTTTACAAAGATATGACGAGTCCACGGATTTCATCCTTACTTGTGATATATTAACCTCCTGCTAACAGGAAGTGAGCACCACATCAGAGCTGTATATATAGCTCCTCCCTTCCCTCCACCCCCAGTCATTCTCTTTGCCTGTGTTAGTACTAGGAAGAGGTAAAGTGAGATGTTGGTTTTAGTTTCTTCAATCAAGAAGTTTTTAGTGAGTACTATTTTCCTCAGGGAGATATGGAAGAGAATTTCTGCCCTGAGGTTGATGATCTTAGCAGATGTAACTAAGATCCATGTTGGTTCCCACAGAGCTTCTGAAGGTAGTACAAGAGAAATCTTCAGTGTGGAGAACGGTTTCATGCTACAAGCAGCATTGAGGTATGTTAAGTCCTTTATTTCTGAGGAGACTTGGTATATCAGAACTGGCTGACGTTTTTTCCCTGCAAGGGAAGGGGTAAGCAGTAGACCTGTAAACAAAAGTTTTTACTGAAAAACCCGTGTTTATTTTATTGACATAATACTGGGCTAAGCATTTATAAAGGGCTAAAAAGCAGCAATATAAAGGGACACTGGGAGAGGCAGCTTAACGGTTTTTATTTGTGAGATCAAATAATCAGTATGGCTGTATATTTGTGTTGTGCTTTAAACAGAATCCACATGGCTTTATTACTAAACCGCTTCCCATGTGGTTGTACAGTCTTATGCGATCGTCGTCCATGATGGGCGGGGCCTATTTTCGCGCGCTCAGACGCACACTTTACTCTGGCTGAGAAGGCAGCAGGCATTAGCTCCGGTTGGGCCTAAACTGGTGCGCTGTTAACCGGATCATTGTCGAGTCATTTTGCAGTACCCTGGGGGCAGGTAGGCGAGGTGCAGGGGATATTTTTTCAAATCAAACATATTTTTGTCTATAAATATCTTTTAGAGGTTAATTTCTCCCCTTGCTCTTGGGGTGCAATAATTTTTGGCTCTATGGATTATGTGTAGTTAAAGGGACACTGTACCCAAAAAATTTCTTTCGTGATTCAGATTGAGCATGAAATTTTAAGCAACTTTCTACTTTACTCCTATTATCAAATTTTCTTCTTTCTCTTGGTATCTTTATTTGAAATGCAAGAATGTAAGTTTAGATGCCGGCCCATTTTTGGTGAACAACCTGGGTTGTCCTTGCTGATTGGTGGATAAATTCATCCACCAATAAAAAAAAGTGCTGTCCAGAGTACTGAAACCAAAAAAAAGCTTAGATGCCTTCTTTTTCAAATGATAGTAAGAGAACGAAAAAAAATTGATAATAGGAGTAAATTAGAAAGTTGCTTAAAATTGCATGCTCTTTCTGAATTACAAAAGAAAATTTTTGGGTACAGTGTCCCTTTAATTTTAAAGCGTTAATTAACGTTTTTAGGTAGTTTGGGAAAAATTGTGCTCTTTTTTTATTTCTTAAAGGCGCAGTACACGTTTTTAAAAAAATTGTTTATCGATTAATAAAGTGTTTAAAGTGAAGTTCAATTTCAAACAACTGCGCACCACCCATGTATACATTAACCTCCCAATATAATAGTCGCTTACTTTTTTTTTTACAGAAAATGGATATGATTTTGGAGTTATATATATATATATATATATATATATATATATATATATAGATAGAGATATATATATATATATATATATATATATATATATATATATATATATATATATATATATTATATCACTCTTTCTTACCTTTACCCCTCCCCCGGTCTACTTCCTTATTTCCCTCAACTGACGTTGCGATCGTAAGAACAAGCTGACGTTGTCACTTCAATGCTTGTGCACAAGAACGGATGCGATATGCGCATGCGTATCCTGTCTTCATTCGCGCATGCGTAAAAAATTTCGTTCCGTTCCGCAGTTCATACAGGATCAGAGTATCGGATCCAGAGACACAGGCTAACACGCAAGCGCAAGTCATGCACGAGCATGACGACAAACGAGACAATCGCTGTTATACGCATGCGCAAAACTGTGTTATGACGCGGGGAAAAAGGGGCAGGACGCCCCGGGGGAAGTGAAGGGATTGGAAATCAAATTCTGAAAAAATGTCAATCAAAAGGCAAACAATGTCGGGCGGACAATTGCGGGAATACGGAGGGTAAATTAAAATTAAAAAATGAAACGTTAGCGAGTTTTGATGAATGAACATTATAGTTTTTTATTATGATAAATAGAATTATGTAATTGAGAGCAGCGGACTTGAACTTCACTTTAACGACTATTGTGTTTATTGCTAGTCTGTTCAACATGTCTGACATTGAGGATACTAATTGCTCTGTGTTTAGAAGCCATTGTGGAACCCCCTCTTACGTTGTGTACCTCTTGTACTGAAAGGGACTTACATATTTTAGGTAAAGAAAGTGTGCCTAAGGATGATTCTCAGTTTGAAGAGAATCAGGATATGACATCCAATTCTCCCCAAGTGTCATAACCTTTAACGCCCACACAAGCGACGCCATGTACCTCTAGTGCGTCTAATTCTTTTACTCTGCAAGAGATGGCTGCAGTTATGTCAACTACCCTTACAGAGGTATTATCTAAATTACCAGTGTTACAGGGTAAACGCAGTAGGTCAGGTATTAATGTGAATGCTGAATCCTCTGATGCTTTATTGGCTATTTCCGACGTACCCTCAGTGCTCTGAGTTTGGGGGTCAGGCAATTGCTGTCTGAGAGAGAACTTTCAGACTCAGGAAATACGTTACCTCAGACAGATTCGGACGTCAAGTCCTTTAAATTTAAGCTGGAACACCTCCGGCTGTTACTTTGGGAGGTTTTATCGACTCTGGATGATTGTGACCCTATTGTGATACCACCAGAGAAATTGTGTAAGATGGACAAATATTCTAGAGGTGCCTACTTACACTGATGTTTTTTCGGTTCCTAAAAGAATTTCGGAAATTGTAAAAAGAAAGGAATGGGATAGACCAGGTATACCGTTCTCTCCTCCTCCTAATTTTAAGAAAATGTTTCCCATATCAGACACCATTCGGGACTCTTGGCAGTTGGTCCCTAAGGTGGAGGGAGCTATATCTACCCTGGCTAAGCGTACAACTATACCTATCGAGGACAGTTGTGCTTTCAAAGACCCTATGGATAAGAAGTTAGAGGGTCTTCTAAAGAAATTATTTATTCATCAGGGTTTTCTTTTACAACCTATAGCCTTCATTGTTCCAGTAACTACTGCAGCAGCTTTTTGGTTTGATGCTCTAAAAGAGTCTCTGAAGGTTGAGACCCCATTAGAGGACATTTTGGATAGAATTAAGGCTCTCAAGCTAGCTAATTCTTTTATTACAGATGCCGCTTTTCAGTTTGCTAAATTAGCGGCGAAAAATGCAGGCTTCACCATTTTAGCGCATAGAGCGTTATGGCTCAAATCGTGGTCTGCTGATGTGTCATCAAAATCTAAGCTTTTAGCTATTCCTTTCAAGGGTTAGACCCTATTCGGACCTGAATTAAAGGAAATCATTTCTGACGTTACTGGAGGTAAAGGCCATGCCCTACAGGTCTGTTAAGATGAGGGGTAAACAAAATAATTTTCGTTCCTTTCGAAATTTTAAAGGAATACCCTCTGCTTCCTCTTCCTCCACAAAGCAGGAAGGGAATTTTGCTCAGGCCAAGTCTGTCTGGAGACCCAACCAGGCTTGGAAAAAAGGTAAACAATCCAAAAAGCCTGCTGCTGCTACTAATACAGCATGAAGGGGCGGCCTCCGATCTGGGAGCGGATATAGTAGGGGGCAGACTTTCTTTCTTTGCTCAGGCTTGGGCAAGAGATGTTCAGGACCCCTGGGCATTGGAAATCGTGACCCACGGGTATCAACTGGAATTCAAGGATTTTCTCCCAAGAGGGAGGTTTCATCTTTCACGATTGTCTGTCTGTCTGTAGACCAGATAAAGAGAGGCGTTCTTACGCTGTGTGAAAGACCTCTATACCATGGGAGTAATTTGTCCCGTTCCAAAACTGGAACAGAGACAGGGGTTTTACTCAAATCTTTTCGTGGTTCCCAAAAAAGAGGGAACTTTCAGACCAATTTTAGATCTCAAGTGTCTAAACAAATTTCTCAGAGTCCCATCGTTCAAGATGGAGACTATACGAACAATCATACCAATGATCCAGGAGGGTCAATATATGACTACCGTGGACTTGATGGATGCATATCTTCATATCCCTATTCACAAGGATCATCACCCGTTCCTAAGGTTTGCCTTCCTGGGCAAACATTATTAGTTCGTGGCTATTCCCTTCGGGTTGGCCACAGCACCCAGAATCTTCACAAAGGTTCTAGGGTCTCTTCTAGCGGTTCTCAAACCGCGGGGCATAGCAGTGGCGCCTTATCTGGATGATATTCTGATTCAGGCGTCAACTTATCTGACAAAATCTCACACGGACATAGTGTTGTCTTTCCTGAGAACTCACGGTCAGAAGGTGAACATAGAAAAGAGTAAACTAGTTCCACTGACAAGGGTTCCCTTCTTGGGAACTCTAATAGACTCGGTAGACATGAAAATATTTCTGACGGCGGTCAGAAAAGCCAAGGTTCTAAATACTTGCCGAGCGCTTTAGTCCATACCTCGGCCATCAGTGGCTCAGTGTATGGAGGTCATTGGATTAATGGTAGCGGCAATGGACATCATTCTGTTTGCTCACTTTCATCTCAGACCACTGCAGCTCTGCATGCTCGGACAGTGGAATGGGGACTATGCGAATTTATCTCCTCAGATAAATCTGGATCAAGAGACCAGAGACTCTCTTTGGTGGTTGTCGCCGGATCATCTGTCCCAGGGGACATGTTTCCGCAGACCCTCGTGGGTGATAGTGACAACGGACGCCAGTCTTTTGGGCTGGGGTGCAGTCTGGAATTCCCTGAAGACTCAGGGTGTTTGGGCTGGGGTGCAGTCTCTACTTCCAATCAATATTCTGGAACTGAGAGCAATATTCAATGCGCTTCAGGCGTGGCCTCAGTTGTCTTCGGCCAAATTCATCAGATTCCAGTCGGACAATATCACGAATGTGGCGTATATCAATCATCAGGGGATAACAAGGAGTTCTTAGCGATGATAGAAGTATCAAAGATAATCCGATGGGCGGAGGCCCACTCTTGCTATCTATCGGCAATCTACATCCCAGGAGTAGAGAACTGGGAAGCGGATTTTCTAAGTCGTCAGACTTTTCATCCGGGGGAGTGGGAACTTCATCCGGAGGTGTTTGCCTCATTGATTCGACAATGGGGCAGACCGGAATTAGATCTGATGGCATCTCGTCAGAAAGCCAAACTTCCACGTTACTGATCCAGGTCGAGGGATCCTCAGGCCGAACTGATAGATGCCCTGGCAGTGCCTTGGTCGTTCAGCCTAGCTTATGTGTTTCCACCGTTCCCTCTCCTTCCACGCGTGATTGCTCGGATCAAACCGGAGAGAGCTTCGGTGATACTGATAGCGCCTGCGTGGCCACGCAGGACTTGGTATGCAGATCTAGTGGAAATGTCCTCTCTCCCACCGTGGAAACTTCCTTTGAGACAGGATCTTCTCATTCAAGGACCTTTTAAACATCCAAATCTAAATTCTCTGCAGCTGACTGCTTGGAGATTGAACGCCTGATTTTATCTTAGCGGGGATTCTCTGATTCGGTCATCGATACTTTGATACAGGCTCGCAAGCCTGTCACTAGAAAGATCTATCATAAGATATGGCGTATATATCTTTATTGGTGTGAATCCAAGGGTTACTCATGGAGTAAAGTTAGGATTCCCAGGATTCTGTCTTTTCTCCAAGAAGGTTTGGAGAAAGGGTTTTCAGCAAGTTCTTTAAAGGGACAGATTTCTGCTTTGTCAATTTTGCTTCAAACGTTTGACAGAAGTGCAAGATGTTCAATCTTTTTGTCAGGCTCTAACCAGAATTAAGCCTGTATTTAGACCAATTACTCCTCCCTGGAGTTTGAATTTAGTTCTTCGAGTTCTTCAAGGGGTTCAGTTTGAACCCATGCATTCCATAGATATTAAGTTGTTATCTTGGAAAGTCCTGTTTTTGGTTGCTATTTCTTCTGCTCGTAGAGTTTCTGAGCTTTCAGCGTTACAATGTGATTTGTCCTATCTTATATTTCATTCTGATAAGGTGGTTTTGCGTACCAAACCTGGATTTCTTCCTAAGGTTGTTTCAAATAAGAAAATTAATCAGGAAATTATTTTTCCTTCCTTGTGTCCTAATCCTTCTTCTAAAAAGGAGCGTCTGTTACATAACCTGGACGTGGTCCGTGCCTTAAAGTTTTACTTGCAGGCAACTAAGGATTTCCGTCAATCATCTTCATTATTTATTCTGGAAAGCGTAGGGGTCAGAAAGCTACGGCTACCTCTTTCTTTTTGGCTGAGGAGTATCATCCGCCTGGCATATGAAACTGCTGGACAGCAACCTCCTGAAAGAAAAGTTCTTCAAGTAGTGGTGCCTTCCGTTTCGGTCTCAGTCTTGTCCCTCCCGTTTCATCCGTGTCCTATAGCTTTGGTGTTGGTATCCCACAAGTAAGGATGAAATCCGTGGACTCGTCATATCTTTGTAAAAGAAAAGTAAATTTATGCTTACCTGATAAATTAATTTCTTTTACGATATGACGAGTCCACGGCCCACCCTGTTCTTTTAAGACAGATTTATTTTAGATTTATTTTTTGTAAACTTGTCACCTCTGCACCTTTTGGCTTTTCCTTTCTCTTCCTAAACCTTTGGTCGAATGACTGGGGGTGGAGGGAAGGGAGGAGCTATATATACAGCTGTGCAGCTCTTTACCACTTCCTGTTTACCAGGAGGTTAATATCCCTCAAGTAAGGATGAAATCCGTGGACTCGTCATATCGTAAAAGAAATTTATTTATCTGGTAAGCATAAATTTACTTTTTTTTTTCCTTTCGCAGAACAAAAAAAGAGATCTTTATTTCTCTTGTAAGGTGTATCCAGTCCACGGATCATCCATTACTTGTGGGATATTCTCATACCCAACAGGAAGTTGCAAGAGTAAACCCACAGCAGAGCTGCAATATAGCTCCTCCCCTAACTGTCATACCCAGTCATTCTCTTGCAACTCTCAACAAGCAAGGAGGTCGTAAGAGAGAGTGGTTAAATATAACTAGTTTATTTTCTTCAATCAAAAGTTTATTTTTAAATAGTACCGGAGTTGTGCTATTTTATCTCAGGCAGTAAATAGAAGAAGAATCTGCCTGAGGTTTCTATGATCTTAGCAGGTTGTAACTAAGATCCATTGCTGTTCTCACATATGTCTGAGGGGATTACACAGATGAGGTAAAACTTCAGCGAGAGAATGGCGTGCAGTTTATTCTGCTATCAGGTATGTGCAGTTATAATTTTTTCTAGAGATGGAAAACACTAGAAAATGCTGCTGATACCGGATTAATGTAAGTTAAGCCTGAATACAGTGATTTAATAACGACTGGTATCATGCTTACTCCCAGGGGTAATACCCTTATGATATTTACAATATAAAACGTTTGCTGGCATGTTTAATCGTTTTTATATATACTTTGGTGATAAAACTTTATTGGGGCCTAGTTTTTTCCACATGGCTTAAATTTTGCCTAGAAACAGTTTCCTGAGGCTTTCCACTGTGTTACTATGAGTGGGAGGGGCCTATTTTAACGTTTTTTTTTTTTGTGCAGTTAAAATTACAAACTAAGACATCCAGATTCCCTCAAAGGCCCTCTGAATGCTATAGGACATCTCTAAAGGGCCCAAAGGCATTCCAAAGTCGTTTATTGGGGAAGGTAGGGCTACAGCTTGCTGTGGCAGTTGGTTGTGACTGTTAAAAAAACGTCTATTTCGTTTTTGTATCCGTTTTTTGAACTAAGGGGTTAATCATCCATTTGCAAGTGGGTGCAATGCTCTGCTAGTCTATTACATACACTGTAAAAATTTAGTTTGATTTACTGCATTTTTTCACTGTTCACTGTTTTTCAAATTCTGACAAAATTTGTTTCTCTTAAAGGCACAGTACCGTTTTTTATATTTGCTTGTTAACTTGATTTAAAGTGTTTTCCAAGCTTGCTAGTCTGTATAAACATGTCTGACATAGAAGAAACTCCTTGTTCATTATGTTTAAAAGCCATGGTGGAACCCCCTCTTAGAATGTGTACCAAATGTACTGATTTCACTTTACACAATAAAGATAATTTTCTGTCTTTTAAAATTTTTTATCACCAGAGGAATCTAACGAGGGGGAAGTTATGCCCAACATAGTGCCGTTTGCACGCTTACATCTCAGACCGCTGCAATTATGCATGCTCAGTCAGTGGAGCGGGGATTACACACATTTGTCCCCTCAACTGAATCTGGACCAAGAGACCAGGGATTCTTTTCCCTGGTAGCTATCTCGGGTCCATCTGTCCAAAGGTATGACCTTTCGCAGGCCAGAT